>NC_041218.1:98911091-98912506 GCF_002837175.3 Physeter macrocephalus | reverse complement strand
TTTAAAATAAAGAATGTTACAGGAGACAAGGAAGGACACTACATAATGATCAAGGGATCAATCCAAGAAGAAGATATAACAATTATAAATATTTATGCACCCAACATAGGAGCACCTCAATTCATAAGGCAACTGCTAACAGGTATAAAAGAGGAAATCGACAGTAATACTATAATAGTGGGGGACTTCAACACCTCACTTACACCAATTTTCTCTCTATCCAGAGAGAAAATTAACAGATGAATGGACAAAGAAGATGTGGTACATATATACAATGGAATATTACTCAGCCAGAAAAATGAATGAAATTGAGTTATTTGTAGTGAGGTGGCTGGACCTAGAGTCTGTCATACAGAGTGAAGTTAAGTCAGAAAGAGAAAAACAAATACTATATGCTAACACATATACATGGAATCTTTAAAAAAATGGTTCTGAAGAACCTAGGGGCAGGACAGGAATAAAGACGCAGACGTAGAGAATGGACTTGAGGACACAGGGAAGGGTAAGGGTAAGCTGGGACGAAGTGAGAGAGTGGCATGGACTTATATATACTACCAAAAGTGAAATAGATAGCTAGTAGGAAGCAGCCACATAGCACAGGGAGATCAGCTCTGTGCTTTGTGACCACCTAGAGGAGTGGGATAGGGAGGCTGGGAGAGAGACACAAAGAGAGGAGATATAGAGATATATGTATGTGTATAGCTGATTCACTTTGTTATAAAGCAGAAATTAACACACCATTGTTAAGCAATTATACTCCAATAAAGATGTTTAAAAAACAAAGAAAAAAGAAACACAAGATTTAAATGACACAATAGACCAGATAGACTTAATTGATATTTATAGGAAATTCCATCCAAAAACAGCAGATTACACTTTCTTCTTAAGTGCACATGGAACATTCTCCAGGACAGATCACATCTTGGGTCACAAATCAAGCCTCAGTAAATTTAAGAAAATTGAAATCATATCAAGCATCTTTTCCAACCACAACACTGTGAGATTAGAAATCAATTACAGGGAAAAAAAATGTAAAAAACACAAACACATGGAGGATAAACAATACGTTACTAAATAACCAACAGATCATGAAGAAATCAAAGAGGAAATCAAAAAATACCTAGAGACAAATGACAATGAAAACACGACAATCCAAAACCTATGGGATGCAGCAAAAGCGGTTCTAAGAGGGAAGTTTAAAGCTATACAAGCCTACCTCAAGAAAAATCTCAAATAAACAATCTAACCTTACACCAAAGGGAACTAGAGAAAGAAGAACAAAACCCAAAGTTAGTAGAAAGAAAGAAATCATAAAGATCAGAGCAGAAATAAATGAGATAGAAACAAAGAAAACAATAGCAAAGATCAATAAAACTAAAAGCTGGTTCTTTGAGAAGATAAACAAAATTGATAAA
>NC_041218.1:98910436-98910926 GCF_002837175.3 Physeter macrocephalus | reverse complement strand
CAGAAATACAAAGCATCCTAAGAGACTACTACAAGCAACTCTATGCCAATAAAATGGACAACCTGGAAGAAATGGACAAATTCTTAGAGAGATATAACCTTCCAAGACTGAACCAGGAAGAAATAGAAAATATGAACAGACCAGTCACAAGTAATGAAATTGAAACTGTGATTAAAAATCTCCCAACAAACAAAAGTCCAGGACCAGATGTCTTCACAGCTGAATTCTATCAAACATTTAGAGAGAGCTAACACCCATCTTTCTCAAACTCTTCCAAAAATTTGCAGCAGAAGGAACACTCCCAAACTCATTCTATGAGGCCACCATCACCCTGATACCAAAACCAGACAAAGACATCACAAAGAAAGAAAACTACAGGCCAATATCACTGATGAATATAGATGCAAAAATCTTCAACAAAATACTAGCAAACAGAATCCAACAGCACATTAAAAGGATCATACACCATGATCAAGTGGGGTTTATTCCA
>NC_041218.1:98877679-98910369 GCF_002837175.3 Physeter macrocephalus | reverse complement strand
TGCAACAAAAAGAATAAAATGCCTAGGAATAAACCTACCTAGGGAGACAAAAGACCTGTACTCAGAAAACTATAAGACACTGATGAAAGAAATCAAAGATGACACAAACAGATGGAGAGGTACATACAATGTTCTTGGGTTGGAAAAATCAATACTGTGAAAATGACTATACTACCCAAGGCAGTCTACAGATTCAATGCAATCCCTATCAAATTACCAATGGCATTTTTTACAAAACTAGAGGAAAAAATCTTAAAATTTGTATGGAGACACAAAAGACCCCAAATAGCCAAAGCAATCTTGAGGGAAAAAAAAGGAGCTGGAGGAATCAGGCTCCAAGTTCAGACTATACTACAAAGCTACAGTAATCAAGACATCATGGTACTGGCACAAAAACAGCAATATAGATCAATGGAACCGGATAGAAAGCCCAAAGATATACCCACGTACCTATGGTCAACAGTCTATGACAAAGGAGGCAAGGATGTACAATGGAGAGAAGATAGTCTCTTCAATAAGTGGTGCTGGGAAAACTGGACAGCTACATGTAAAAGAATGACATTAGAACACTCCCTAACACCATACACAAGAATAAACTCCAAATGGAATAAAGACCTAAATGTAAGACCGGACACTACAAAACTCTTAGAGGAAAACATAGGAAGAACACTCTTTGACATAAATCACAGCAAGGTCTTTTTTGACCCACCTCCTAGAGTAATGGAAATAAAAACAAAAATAAATAAATGGGACCTAATGAAACTTAAAAGCTTTTGTACAGCAAGCGAAACTATAAACAAGATGAAAAGACAACCCTCAGAATGGGAGAAAATATTTGCAAACAAATTAATGGACAAAGGATTAATCTTCAAAATATATAAACAGCTCATGTAGCTCAATATTTAAAAATCCAACAACCCAATCAAAAAATGGGAAGAAGATCTAAATAGACATTTCTCCAAAGAAGACACACAGACAGCCAAGAGGCACATGAAAAGCTGCTTAACAACACTAACCATTAGAGAAATGCAAATGAAAACTACAATGAGGTATCACCTGACACTGGTTAGAATAGGAATCATCAGAAAATCTACAAACAACAAATGCTGGAGAGGGTGTGGAGAAAAGGGAACCCTCTTGCACTGTTGGTGGGAATGTAAATGGATACAGCCACTATGGAGAACGGTATGGAGGTTCCTTAAAAAACGAAAAATAGAATGACCATATGACCCAGCAATCCCACTACTGGGCATATACCCAGAGAAAACCATAATTCAAAAAGACACATGTACCCCAATGTTCATTACAGTACTATTTACAATAGCCAGGTCATGGAAGCAACCTCAATGCCCATTGACGGGCAAATGGATAAAGAAGATGTGGTACATATATACAATGGAATGTTACTCATCCATAAAAAGGAACGAAATTGGGTCATTTGTAGAGACGTGGATGGACCTAGAGACTGTCATACAGAGTGAAGTAAGTCAGAAAGAGAAAAATAAATATCATATATTAACGCATATAGGTGGAATCTAGAAAAATCGTATAGATGAACCTGTTTGCAAGGCAGAAATAGAGACACAGATGTAGAGAATAAACATATGGACACCAAGGGGGGAAAGCGGGAGCGGGGATGGTGGTCGTGTGATGAATTGGGAGATTGGGATTGACATATATACACTAATATGTATAAAACAGATAACTAATAAGAACCTGCTGTATGAAAAAATGAAATAAAATAAAATTCAAAAAATAAAAGGAAAATACATAACAAAGCGGGTGGTCCTAAGGGGTGTGAGGACAGAGGGGAGGTAGATGGCACAGTGTAAACAGAAGGTCAAGGAAACCCTTCCTGAAGGTTTGTTATTTCATTAACTGAGGGGGCAAGCTCAGGGAGCTGGGAGAGATCCCCTCGGTTGAGGGAACAGCATGTGAGATGAGAATGTGCCCGGCATGTTCTAGGAAGAACAAGGAGATTGGGGGCTGGGACCCAGTGAGCAGGATGAAGAGAGAGTGAGGCAGGAGCCGTAGGCCCAGGTATATAGAGCCTTGGAGGCCAAGTAAGGGGTCTGGATTTCATTCTGAGCAGGATGGAACCATTGGGGGATTGTGGGCAAAGATATAACAGGGATTTGTGACTGTTTGTGTCGTGTTCACGCTACATGCCAACGTTTAAAATAATGCCTGACACATGGAAGATATTTAGTCAATATTTATTGAATGAATGAATGATCAATTTGGGCTGCTCTGTAGAGACTAGATCGCAGATGGGCAAGAAATGCAGGAAACTGGTTAGGAGTCAAGTGCAAAAGTCAAGCAATCGTGGTAGCTCAGTTAGCGGTGGTGGTCCTGGATGGATTGGGTGAGGTGGAGGAAGAGTCATCTACTGAAAACTAGGTTTGGGTGAGAGAGAGAGAGAGAAATCAGGGGACTCAAAGGCATTTGGCCTGAGCAACTGGCAAAACCGAGCTGCCGCTTACAGAGATCACTGGAGGGGAAGCAGGTTTGGGGAGTGAAAATCCGGAGTTGTGTTTTGCACTATAAATTTAAGAATGCGTGGCATTCGCGGGGAGGTGCTGGTGGTGGCATATTCAAGTCGGGCATTCCGGGAATGAGTCAGGACTTGGGAAATAAACTGGGGATCCTCAGCGTGAAGGCAGTATTGAGACCGAAGGTGGGAATATATAGGTACGAAGAGACCTGAAAGCCAAGTCCCGCAGAATTCCATCACGTAGAGGTCAAAATTCAGTAGGTCAGTAGGGATAAAACTTCAGGGGCCATCGAGAACGCCTGAGAAAGAAAACCCAAAGAGGCAGCAGGAAAACTTGGAGAACGCAGTGTCCTAGAAGCCAGGGGCTCGAGAAAGAGGGAGTGGTTCTCGGTGTGAGATGCGGCTGAGATGGAGAACCGTCTTGTCCTCCACAGGGCAGACAGCACTGGTGACTTGTCATGGAAGAGTGGAAGGGATGGATGGGGACAGGAGCCTGGCTGGGGTGCTGCCGAGAAAGGCCGAGGGAGAGATGAGACAGGGGCACCAAGAGAGCCTCAAAGGAATGGACGGTGCTCTGGTCTCAGGCTGCGTGGCGGGTATTTGTTTTGCTTTGCTTCATAATCTACATGTGTGTTAAATGTGTTATTTGTCTAAATCAAACATTATACATTAAAATGTGTCTTAACAGCCTGAGATGGAGAGAGCGGAGAAGCCCCGTGTAGACCACTTTCTCGAGGCTTGTTCTAGAAGAGGAAACAGACCATCGATGATGGGGGGGTGGGTGGAGTCAGAGGAGTGATCTGGAAGGTGTAATATGTTAACAGTGCACTTGTGCGCCCAGTTTCCTTACCATTGTCCCCTGTAGCGGCAGGTGCTGTGCCTGGACTGACAGAGCAGACACGGAGGGCTGGGGGGAGGGGAGAGAATGCCAGCAAAACCCTCAAAACGATTTTTTTCCCTCAACTTCAAAAATCTCATTGCCACAAAAAAAAACTTGTGCTCCAAATAGAGGGAAACGTTTGTTAATTAAGTAGTTTTGAGTTTTGATGGCAAAGAGGCTTAGGAATAACAGTAAAGAAAAAGAGAAGTCCTTTTAAGGATAAAAATCTATTGATTGTATTCTGTAGTTTTTCGGCTGGTCAGTGTATTACAGGAAGGAAAATGACGAATAGCTCGTGGGTCCGTTAGCTTTGCTACTGACAGCAAGCGGTCTAATGTGTTTATTTCTAGTCTCCCCATCCTTTTCCCCCCTTAACCTGAATCTCTGAATTTCAATAACGTGTAGGACTGAGATTTCTGTTTCTGAAACTGCTGTGACTTTTAAACCCCGAAAGCAAAAGCAGGAAATGTTCGTACAAGTTAAATGGGTGTCGATTTAAGGACAAAGTGATCGAATTACAATCCGTGGCCGTGGATGTGAATTCTGGTCCTTTTTTTTTTTTTTTTCTTTCACACGCATGATATTTCCCTGACATCTGTGCAATACAAATAGATCTAGAAAGTGTGAAAGGGAAAATCTGCTCTACTAAATATATAAAAGGGACCCCGCATGAAGTCTCCATGATAACTTTCGTCATCATGGGCACAGATGGCGTCCTTTCCCAGCTCTCCCCACCTGCCCCCCCCTCCAATACCGGTTTAAGCTCCATCCACTGAATTCTCCCCAGATATTGCAATGCCATAGATGCCTGATAACACCAGAAGAGCCCGTCTGTACAATATATCCTCATTTTTCAGTCCTCCCGTGTGCTTCAAACTTGGGGCCAATAAATCAGGTGGGTTCTGAACTAATCCTGTGAACAGCGCACATCACTTGTTGCTATGGAATCCAGATGTTTTCTCCAGTGACCTGGGAGCTTTGTGGTCCTTGTGATATCTTGCCAAGAAGCAGCGGTATTATTGTCATCCCACACCGACTACTCATTTTCCCTACAGTGCCATGTTATAGAACGTGACAGCCACTTACCAATACCCACACATCCAAGTATTATGGAGTGAGACATCTAAAACATCTATCTCGTGCTTTGTTTCCTGAAGTGCTTAAGGAGGCTTTAAGACGGAAAGGCCCAGTGGTCAGAAAGTCTGTGAGGCACACACGACTACTATAAGCACGATTGGCCGACGAGCAGGTCTGCCTCTATCCCTCTTTGTATCTTCACTTGAGAAGCAAAGCTCATGAAGAAAGAAAAGGCTGCGACCAGGAGGAAAGCTATGAGGCTTCGACACCTGCATTTGGTGGGGCAGGGTGGGCAGTGCTACTAGAGGCGTATGTGTTATGGGTGGGACAGGAGGTCAGCGGAGTTAAGGAAGAACAAAACCAAGAAAGAGCAAAATGAGAAGCAGACAGAAATGGAAAGGGACGTTGCTGGATGAATCTCAGGGAACACTTTTGAATGCAAGGGTTAGTTACTCAGCTGGGAGACACACTCAACGACCAGAATAAAAATGCTTTACAGTAGCTCTTGGAACCTTTGACCATCAAACCCTAAAACTCTAAACGTTTGATCCAGGAGTTAAGAGATGGTGTGTTCTTCCACCACTGCTCTCCTCACTGGGATCAGGAACTGCCACAAACCTTTGCCTTTAATACAGCAAGTTTCACAAACAAGAAAGAATCACTATACTTATAAAGAAGAGTGTTAACAGAGAGCTCAAAGGGATTATTAGATAACACGAAGCTGACACATGTGGCCTTAAGTATGTCTACTCTATATACCGCAAAGTTAAATTCTCGTTGATACTTTTTGCTCTCCAACTGGCACAATTGCATAAACCAAGAAAAACAATCACAGAATCATGGCATTAATCCTTTGGGATTACCTGGTTCAACTCCCTACTGTTAAGGAAGAGGAAAGTAAACCTCAGAGAGGAAAAGTGTCTTGATAAACACCCCTCTGAATATATCACACCTTTTTCTCTTAAAGTCCATGAACAGCAAACATGCCCAGGACTGAATTTTAGAAATGGCACGTGGGCACTTAACTTCCTGGTTTCCTAACCATAACCTGTCCTGTTTTCTAAGATGGAAAGGAAGGAGGTGATGGGAGAGAAGCAGGGGTCTCTCTGATGGGAGATCCCATCAGGGTGGGCCGGCCAGCAACAAGGGTTGTCTATGGGCTAACTGCCGGCTTGTTTCAGAAGCTCAGCTGAAGGTGGTTAAATGTGATTTGAACAAACAATGGGTCCATCAGTGGCTTTCCCTGGATGACCCCATCATCCTAGCAAGCTCTGGGTGGCGGGACCAAGACGTGGAGAGAAGGAGGGCTGAGGGGTGCTCATCCCTTCCGGGTAAGTGCAGGTAAGAGGACAAAGTGCTTGGGCTGGACACATTTCCTTCTAAGGCTACACCAAGAACAGAGCAGTGGTCAGCTTGGGGTTTCTCCACTCTCTCTGTCTCAGCTCGATTTGTCAAAATGGACAATCCAGGTCTTAAAAAGTTTTTTTAAAATGCTTTTAGTTTAAAAAATAAAATAAAAATAAGTAAAAAAGAAAAGATTTAAAAAAATAAAAATAAAACAAAAAATAAAGAGCCCCAACCTGCAGGATCTGAACTTGCAGCCTACATGGCTGTTTACTGAGGGTGGGGCTGGAACCTCTCTCTGCCTGGATTTGAGGCCCGGCTCACTGGTTCCCTTCAGCGTCTTACCTAACCTCTCTGATTCGCCCATCTGATTCACGAAGGGAAGATTTCCCACCTACTTCCTGCCTAAACAAGTAGAGGACATTTTTCTGACCTGAAACCCACGCAGTCAATATTCCTGAGAACACTCCGTGCTCCGGGCAAAGTCTGAGGTGCCAGAGAGATGAGAGATGAATTTAACAATGCCCTTGTCCTCAAGAAGCTCACGCCAGGAGTGACACCAGGGGACCGTGCCCATTCACAACTCATGTAACTGCAGTATGACAGGTGATGCCTTAGCGGTGTGGATGAAAAGGCTGTGGGAAAACAAGACCGGAAGTGATACATTATGCTCGGCAGGTACTGTTATTCCAGGATGTTATTTTGTTCGTAACTTAAAAAAAAAAGAGCACCCTACTGGGGAAAGTTGTGTGGCTGAGCATATATATCATTAACCAAATACCCCAACTACCCCTAAATTGTAAAAATTGCTACAAGTACGTGAAAACACTTTGCTTGCCTGTTTAGAATAATTGTTGCCTTATCATTTTTATAGCAGCCAACCGTCCTAGCAAGTTTTATAAGCAACAGCAAATTCGATCAGGGAAAGTAAGTTGGACGCTCCTGACAATTGCTACGTAGGATTAAACAGCTACGCAGAGTCTTTCATTCAAAGCAGACAAACAAAATCAATGATTGGAATTAAGCTACATTCTCGATTATCCACAAAAGATGGGGCAGGAATCGATAATGAAGCCACAATAAGGAGGAAATCTGTTATCCAATGAAGTCAACATTCTTCTCTGTCCCCCCAGTCCCCATTAAATCTCTTGATACAGTGGAAAGAAAAATGACCTGTTTGAATTGTTGGCTAATTGCGTTTATGGGAAAAATGCAGCCGCTGGGGTTAAAAACATGCAGGTGTAAAAATAAACCATAAATTCTATAATCAGTCCATGGTTCGCTCGTACAGTTTTGGGCTATAGTTAGCCTTGCTAAATTGGGTGACTCTTCTTACCTCTCTACCATTATCATACAATGCTGGAACTGGAAGGAACCACAGAAATCAGCTAGTCCAACTTAGGTTACAGATAAGGAAGGGGACAACAGGCTTGCCCTCCCATGGTCACGTCTGGCCTTTTAGCATTTCCTATATTAACAGTCATATCTGATGCAAGTACCGTAGAAGGTAAAACTCACAACGATCTTTGAAAACACCCATCCTTAAAAGCCAGAAGTGTAAAAGGAACCAGGTGATGCCCTGTGCACACATCTCAGCGGCTGCAGTCCCTCAATACCGACGCATTGATAGGCTGTTCCGGCTTGGGATGCGGTCTCCTTACCCAGTCAGTAATGTCACAGTCCGAACAAACTTAGGTGATTCGCCTTCATGAAGTAAGTACCCCAGACAAAAACAGCTGGCATTCCACAAAGCTGCCAATTTGCACTAGCCCAGGGTCCCAGAATTAGTCAGAACACATGGTTTATTAAGCAAAACACTCCGAAGGCCAGCACGCCTGTAGGTCTAGGAATTAAAATAGTGCTTTGTTGTCTCAATGCCACACTCCAGAGGAGGGAGCAAACAGCAGGGGGCAACAGGAAATTCTACCACACTCTATCTCTCTACCAAACAGACACACACATCATCCCAGGGTAGACATGTGGACTCTAATCCCTTCTTAGTGGAAAACACACATTTTCAAAATGAATCCCCGATCTAGGATGAATTACCGTAGGAGCCACAGCCGGAGCCAGTCCGCTGATGAGAAACGCAGATCTGGCCACCTGCTTTGAGATGGCTCGGACCACGACACTGCCGGGGTCTTTAAAGGCTGGCCTTTTCGGGTAGGGCATCTGCCCTCCTAAATCGCGTTTAAATTCCAGGAAAAGAGAGACGATGCCTCCCTTGGTCTTGGAACTACGCTGCTCTTCCTGTATCCATTTCTGCTGAACACAGCTTTACCTCTTCAAAGAGAACAAAAAATAAAAACAAGAGGAGAATCGCACCACTGCAGACCCCAAGAGAAGTAGGCAGAAAACTACAGCAACGTCAAATAATATCTTCAGCAACTAGGAAAATCCCCACATGCTAGCTGGTGTCAGCCCAATGCAGACGGGGGCACGCTGTGCCCGGAACCACAAGAAGCCGGGCAGCTCTGCAGCCTGTGTCCCTGCCAGCTCCCCCCACGCGCTGAAATTGGGCAGGAAGAACTTACGATGCCCAGCCTCTGTATGCAAGACAGACGACAGACAGATCACGCACCCACACACTGCAAATCTGCCAGGGGGCCGGGACATCAAAGAGGCAGAGCAATCAGAAGGCCCTGGGGAAACGGGTGATGGAGGGCCCACAAGGTGTGAGCCCTCGGATTTTGCTGCAGTGTCACGATCCAGGAACGTAGCGGCAGCAGCGAGCGCACCTCCAGCCAAAAATGGACCGGACGCGTTTTTTGCCAGCGGCTCCCTCCCCGCCTGCGTGCAGGTCGCGACACGGTAGGCGAAGTGACGGGCAGCTCCCGCTGAAACTCGGCTGGCAGGCCCGGCTGAGCGGCCGGGGACAGGGAGGCGCTCGAGCAGCACCCACGCCGCGCACCCTCCCCGCCTGCCACCACCCAGGGGAGCAGGGGCCGCGCCTGCCACGCGCCCCCTGAGCCGGCACCAGCGAGCACCTGCGGGGCTGCGCGCGCGCGCTCGGCTAACCCAGGGCATTGCCTGGGACACAATTGTCCAACCCAAAAGGGAGCCCGAGGCAAAGCCCAAATCCAGAGCTTCGGTTCACAAGGGGTGGGTGTGGGCTGGGGGGGGCGGATTACGTAGGTCTCTCCGCCCCCTCCCCTGATACCTCCTCACCACTGGGAGGGCGCCGTGGGGGAGGGAGGGAGGGAGGGAGGGAGAGAGGGGGAGGCGCCGCGAACCCGCTTGGGGGCTTCTTTGTTTCTCTCCGTGCCCGGCAGGAGGGCCCGGTGTGCCCGCCGTACCCAAGCCGGGGTCGCCACCCGGGACGCCTGCCCAGCCCGGGTGGCGGCACGCCCCAAGCTGACAATTGAACCTCGCGGGAGAAGCAAGAGGGTGGGGAGGAGGGTGGATCCAGGGCCCTAGGGAGGGAGGGCGCTGACGGGGCCTCGGGAGCGGCGGGGAAGCCGCCCAGAGGAGGGCGGGGGAAGGGGCGGTAGGTAGAGTCCCCGCCCGGAGCCCGCTTACCTTGGCAGCCCCGGCCTGGGCACAGATCCTGCTCCCATCCGCGCGCACGCTGGAGCCGGGGGGCGCACGTGCCCTGCCTGGCGCGCCGGCCGCTGGGGACCTGCCGGGGGTGGGGATGACCCGGGCGCTCCCCCGCTCTCGTAACGCTCCTGGTGCCTGGGGAGAGCGGCGTCCACCGCCCCGGCGGAGGGGCGCGTACGACTTGGTGAGTGTGTGCGCGAGGAGAGGGCCGGCTGGGTCAGAGACGCACCGTATTCCTGCTCCAGCAACCGCGCCTGATGCGCGGTAACGCGGCGCACTTCATCGCTTTATCCTCCCGCCCGCATCCCCTCCCTCCCTGCCTGCTCCTCTGTGGGTACCAGACTCCCGAACCAACCACAGGACGGGCTTGCTCTCATTAGCGCTGCCCCGCCCTGCAGCCTCCGCGCACCCGCCTCCCGCGCCCCCGCCGTAAATATATATTGATTCTTGTTAGCGCCGGTCCCATCCTTCCAAGCCCCAGCACGCGTACTGGGCATATCCAGCACCAGACCCAGCCCTTTTGTGTGTGTGCAAACAGTGCGTTCAGAAAGGATGTGGTAGAGACACCCCAGCAGGTACCCTGTGACAGGTGTTCTTGGCCTCTGTCTTACACACTTTCCTTATCTACGTTATGCACCGTGTGAGCATTCACACATGCCTGGGCACCGTCCTGTTTTGCACCGCAAACACACGAAACAAACACGGTAATTACGAAGGCAAAGGATGAAAGTCGCTCCCCGCCCCCCGAAAATCTATTGTTGGGCAAGACTAGCTTTCAAACTGGGTTTTACATTAAACTGCACACGGTGTCAGAATGCTGCAACTGGCAAGACATAACCTCCACAGTCTGTGATTTCCTGACCAAACTGCATTCTTCACAACGCTTTTTTTTATTTCTTCCATCTCCTGCCCAGCATCCTTTACAGTAGATGTTTTTCACATCCTGAGAAGTTATCTTTATTCCCATATGCCAAATGCAATCCTCCCTAAACTAAACAAAAGACCCTGACTCCAGACACCTGACTGAACACCAGAGGACAGACCTCCCAAGTCCCAGACTGTATGATGGGCTGCTTTTCAGTGGCTCTCATTTCACTGACCCGCCTCTTGGTTTTGAGTTCTCTCTCATGACCAGAACTTGCCAGAAGTGGAAACCTTGGAAGATGTGAAGGCAGCTTCGCCAGCTGTACCCCTTTCTCCAAGGAGACACACACATCATCAAGCCTTCCCTTTCCTCCTTCCCCTGGCGATGGGGGTGCCCAGGCCTCCGCCTTCCCTGAGAGACACCATCTCTTTGCCTGACGCCCTTAGATCTCAAACCTCAGCTAAGGATCCATGCAGAAAGCTGGGCACACATTTCTCCAAGAGATTTTTACACTTCAATTATTATCAACTCCTAGACGAAGAAAACCCTCCAAGAATAGACTAGGGCAGGCTGAAGCAGCGAACAGCATCAACCAACCATGTGATGTTTCCAACCAGAGACTTGCATGAAAACAAGGACTCTGCATTCATCGGCATCCATGGTTTCTAAATTGGCACAGGATCACCAAACCACAATAAAGGCCCTAATTAATTTTTAAAAAGCCACTATTTCATAACAATTGTAAATGGAAAATAACCTTTAAAAATTGTATGATTAAAAAAAAAGACCAATGACAAGATTTTGGAGAAGACTAGTAAGTTATTCTTCCCAAATTTAAAAAAGGAAAAGGGTAATTCTTTCCGTCAGTTAATCACCAGATGCTCAACCTCATTGTTTTCAGTGATGAAGTGTCAACTTGGCTCAGAGATCCTTCTCTCTGTTCTCTCTATCAAAGAGATAACTTGACAAGTCAACATCTCTCCTGAAGATTATTGATGTAACAATCCTGAGATGGGCTTTATTTTCCTCTGGAGAGTTTCTTTTCTTACACTGAAGGCAAAAGATATGAAAGCAGAAGTACACAAAGTTTCACATTTTAACATGTTGGATCGATAAAGTCCTTGTCAAGAGCCTCTTACATGCCAAGTGCAATGGCAACGTACACTCCTGTGTTTTGTCCTGTTTATCTCTCACCTCGCATGGTCTCATTTATTCCTCACGGTCCCACTGCAGTCTGGGAATAATAGCCATCATCTTATTTTACAGAGGAGAAGAGCAAGGCTCCATAGGGCTCTATAATTTCCTCAAGGTCTCATTGCCGGCAGAAGACCTCAAATCTAAAGTTAACTGACTTCAGCTACCCTAACCTTAAAGTGAGGCATATTTGGTGGAGAAATGACAAGACTTCCCATGGATTTTAAAGCCATCCATTTATTAATCACATTTATCAAGCTTCTAAGATACTCCAAAAATTGTTAAAATACAATAGTAATGCCACAGTCCCAACGACCCCAACAATACTAACCTCATATAATGGCATAAGATGGTGAGGGCATTTGGAGAAGCATATAGAAGCGCCGTGTACTATCGTGATGCCAGTACATCCATCGCCATGTTCCCATCTTTGGTAACTCAGGGTCCAGCAGGATGCAGGGAGGGACTGGCCTGCCTGCCCATCTCAGGCTACATGCAGGGAAAGGCGAGCAAACGGGGCAAGTGGTGCCTACTGTGCTGAGAAAACTATGACTTGGGCTGACCGGGGGCTTCACCTTGGGGAACAGACCTTCATCATAACGTCAGAAGTAAATACCCTGTGGCTAAGGGAGGGAAAGGACCAAGCTGTTGGAACTGCACTCCTGGTGTCAAGTCTGACACAGTCTAGTGCCGCAGGACTAACTCTAGCCAGTGATACTAAATTATAATTTGAAGACCCCTCTGGTCCTAAGGCTTAGGATAATAACCCACAGGGCAGGTGTCTGACTTGGTCAGCTGAGCAAGTTACCGGAGAAAGCAGGCCTCCTCTGATGAAAGGATTTTAATTTTGAAGGGTGATTATACCTGCACATGGCTGAGGAATGGCAGTGGCTGTCTTGGCAGCTATGAAAACCTTGGGTGGTTTGGGGTCAGGGAGGTCAAGCAGAGACTGAGATTACATGAAGGAGCATTGGACTCTTCTTATGTGAATTTATTCACTCAGTCTACCATTTGCAATATGCTAATTTCTGGGGATGTAACATTAAAGATGGAGTCTCTGACCATGGAGATCAGAGTTGAGAATATTAACATCTCTAATTAAACCAGTTAACACTCCATATTTGATAGAGGAAATGATAGGTCAAATGGAGGGCCATCATCACAGGTTACAAAGGCCACTAATCCAGACCCAGGTGAAGGGAGTGAGGCTGGAGTTCCAAGGGCAGACTTCTTGGAATCAATGGTGCCCACCTTGAGTCTTAAAGGATCAGTCGGAGTTGGCAGGTGAAGGGAGTGAAGGAAGGGCATCCCAGATGGATATGGCAACGTCAGAAGACAGCCAGAAATGTCTGTAGTATATTCAAGAAAATTTCTGTCCTATTGAAATGCAGGCAGCTGCATATGTGTAGTAGAATCTTTTGGTGATTTTAACTTGCATTTTCTTAATGACCAGTGAGAATGAACATCCTCATAAGTGCTTATTTTCCATTTTTGCTGAAGTGTTTGTTTAAAACTTTTGCCCATTTTTAAATGGATTATTTCCCGTCATATTGTGAGTTTCGAGAGTGCTTTCTATGTTCTAGATATAAGTTTTTGTCAGACTGTGATCTCTAAATATTTCCTCTCAGTGTGTGGCATACCTTTTCATCCTCTTGGTGGCATCTTTCACAGAGCAAAGATTCTAAGGTTGATGGAGTTAAATTTATCAACTCTTTTCTTTGATGAATCAAGCTTTTAGCACCATATCTATTATAAAACCCCTTTGAATAACCCAAGAGTTTTGTTCATGTTTTGTTTTACAAGTTTTACAGTTTTATATCTTACACTCAGGTCTTTGGTTCATTATTTTTTAGTGAAGGCATGGGTTTTTTGTGTGTTTTTGCATAAGGATGTCCAGTTATCTCAGAACTATTTATTGAAAAGACTATCTTTTCTTGATTGACTTGCCTTTGCAAGTTTTCAAAAATAAATTGACCAAATTTGTATGGATCTCCTTCTGGAATCTCTATTCTGTATCACTGATCTATCTATCCTTTTGCCAATACTGCACTATCTTAATTACACAGATTTATATGGTCTTAAAATCAGATAGTGTGAGTCCTGCAACTTTGTTTTTCTTCTTTCAAAATTATTTTGGCTATTCTTATATCTTTGCCTTTCCATATAAATTTTAGAATCAGTCTGTCAATATCTACTACAAAATTTCTGCTGGGGTTTTTTGTTTTGTTTTGTTTTTGTTTTTGTGGTACGCGGGCCTCTCACCGCTGTGGCCTCTCCCGTTGCGGAGCACAGGCTCCGGACGCGCAGGCTCAGCGGCCGTGGCTCACGGGCCCAGCCGCTCCGCGGCATGTGGGATCCTCCCGGACCGGGGCACGAACCCGTGTCCCCTGCATCAGGCGGACTCTCAACCACTGCGCCACCAGGGAAGCCCTCTGCTGGGGTTTTGATTGTGACTGTGTTAAATTTATAGATCAATTTCAGAAAAACTGAAATTTTAACAATCTTCCAAATTCATAGAGTATTCCAATCCATAAGCGTGGTATGTTTCCGTATTTACTTAGGTTCTTTGATTTATTTCATCAGTATTTGGAGTTTTCAGCACACAGATTTTACACATTTTTTTGTTAGATATATACCTAAGAATTTCTTTTATTTGGTACTATTGTAAAAGGCATTGATTTTAATTTTGAATTTCGCCTTGTATTAAAATGTATCTGGGGTTTATTTTAATCAGTTATGGACATGCAGACACAAAAATGATTTTCAAGAAGGAAGAAGTTTATATTCACGGATCCCTAGAAACAGGAGCCATGAGGGGCCACGTGGGGAAGCACAGGGGTCAATCAGGAGGCAGAGGGGCAAGAGGAGAGCATGGCCCAGAGCATCTATTTTGTTCTCTGCAGGAAAGGGTAGAAGAATCAGACCAGGAAAATTTGAACAAATTTAGGATTTGATAGTGTGAATAATTTTAGAGGGCTCTGGGCTAGAGGGGTAATCTTGGGTTGTTCTTTACTTGGCCCTGGTGTGACTTAGGGCAGGAGAAATATTGGCTTGATATGTGAGAGTTAGACATAGGAGGTGGCAGGGAGCATGGACTCAGAATTAGTTGGTTTGTATATGGAAGATGTGCTCATAGGAAAGTTGTTTGCTGTCTCTAGGAATTAACTAGTCCTGAGGGGGGATCTCTCCCCAGACAACAAGGCCCCTAAGATTTCAAAACATCATGAAATACAGAAAATAAAAAACATGATTAATACAGACTTGTTCATTGCTAGAACAGAGAAAAAATGTGGGGTTTTTTTTGTATATTTACTTAGTATCTTGTGATTTTGCTAAAATCATTTGTTAGTTCTAGGAGCTTTTGTGTAGGTCTCTTGGAATTTTCAGTGTAGACAATTACGTTGTCTGTGAATAGAGAGAGTTTTATTTCTTCTTTTTCAATCCGTATGCCTTTTGTTTGTTCCTTTTTTTGCATTACCTTTTCTATTTCTTGAATATATTTTAATGTTATTAATTAATTCAATAATTCATTATTTGCTGAGCTTCAGTTGGAAGATGAATGATATTTAAAGAGCACAAAATGTGTGGTCAAGTTAAATAGTTAAGTGCAATATGATGTAAGTGCTAAGGCGGATGTGTGCTGTCAGTGTGACAGGAGCGAGCTTGCTAATTATGGCCAGGGAAACTGGACACCTCCACTAAGAGAGTTTTAGAGGAATAACAGGAGTCTGTTGAAAGACCAAAAGGAGAAGTGCATCCTAAGAAGAAAGAACAGCATAGAGACCGAAGGAATAGAATGTACTTGAGAAATGGTGAAGAAGAGCTCAAATTAACTGGAGGAAAGAGAGAGTAGGGTCAGGAATAACTAGAAAGAAAGATCTGGGACAGAGTATAATGGGTCAAACATGCTCCAGATTTTAGAATTAATTTTGTAAGCGATGAAGAACCATACGGATTTTAAAGTCAGGAAGTAAAATAACAATATTTGTAATTTATGTATACAGCAAAGCAAAATTTACATTGTGACTTCAAGTTTGTAATGTTTTGATAACAGAAGTGCCAGGTTAGGATGGCAGTTGACTAATTTGCCCTCACCCACCTTTCTATCAAAATACTTCTTAAAGAGCACAAGACATAGAAAAGTGGCAGACCATTATGAGGTATGAATGTTTATCAACAATTTATCTCACTCCAGAAGGATTTTCACTAATCCTTCATGGATTAGGAAACATGGATTAGACATTGAAATACAGCCAGACAGAGAAAAAAAAAAAAATGATATGACTGGTTTCCCTTTCCTCAGAAGTGCAATGCCTCCATTTAGGAAAGGAGGACAGTGGTGAACAGTTTGGACTCTCCAATGATCTGGTTTAAAAATGTGATTCTACTATTTACTTGTTCTGTGTTCTTCAAAAATTTATTTAAATTCAATTTTCTTTTATGTATAAAATTGACTTATTTATATTATTTACCTTAAAAATTGTTGAGGTCGGGCTTCCCTGGTGGCGCAGTGGTTGAGAGCCTGCCTGCCGATGCAGGGGACACAGGTTCGTGCCCTGGTCCGGGAAGATCCCACATGCCGCGGAGCGGCTGGGCCCGGGAGCCATGGCCACTGAGCCTGCGCGTCCGGAGCCTGTGCTCCGCAGCGGGAGAGGCCACAACAGTGAGAGGCCCGCGTACCAAAAAAAAAAAAAAAAAAAAAAAAAATTGTTGAGGTTATGTGGGATAACAAATGTGAAGTTCATAGCATTGTGCTTAACATACAAGAGTATTTAATGTTCCTTAGCTTGTTCTATTAATAATGTTCTTTATAAATCCATTTGAAGATTCCAGCATGCTGTAATGCATATGACTAAGTTTTAAAGTGTTTGCACAAAAGTTAGATATTCAAAATATGTAAAGAGTTTTTCAAAAAGATTTTTAAAAATCAATTTGCATAAGAGAAAAATGGGACAAAGTACATTCAAAAACTTTGACAGATGATTTAAAATTAACAATGAATGCATGAAAAAATTTAAAATACCCCTATGAATCAAATAAGTGCAAATTAACAGACCGTTTTCACTAATTAGGTTGCACCTAAAAAATACACCTTTAGGAAATTCCCTGGTGGTCCAGTGGTTAAGACTCTGCACTTCCACTGCAGGGGGCACGGGTCTGATCCCTGGTTGGGGAACTAAGATCCCTCATGCCATGCAGTGCAGCCAAAGAAAAAAAAAGTACACATTTAGCATAATTGCTACTTAGGGTGCAGTGTATTTCTGCTGGTGAGAAAGTAAATCGTTCCAACTTATCTGAAGAGAAATTTGCAACTTGTTTCACAGATCTTTAAACAACTCATGTGTCTAAATGTAGGTGTATTAGTTAGTTGTTGCTGCAAAACAAACATCCCAAATCTTAGTTGATTAAAACAACAACCATATATTATTTCTCATGAGTCTATAAATTGGCTGTAAATTGCTGATCTGGGCCAGACTAAGCTGATCTCAGCTGGGCTCATTTATATGGGCAGTTGACAGGTTTCCTGAGAGCTGGCTGATCTCGGACAACTTCATCTGGGACAACGGTGCTCTCTTCCAAGTGATCCCTCATCTTCTCACAAACTGGTCCAGGCTTGTTCGCATGGCAGTGGCTGTGGCTGAGGAGAGAGGGCAGAAATACATGAAGCTTCTGAAGTCTAGGCTCCCATTGACCACAGCCCATCACAAGGCCAGCCCAGGCACAAGGGGAACGGAAATAGATCCCACCCCTTGATGGGAGGAACTGTGAGGTCCCATTGTAAAGGGTATGAATATAAAGAAAGATTGAGAATTGAGGCCCCCAAAGTGACTGTTATGAGAAACAAGAGACAAGACCACATTGACCAAGATCTTGGATTTGAACAGTTACATCCTTGATATGAAGGACTGAGAAGTACATTCTTGGACTATACTTCACAAGTTCCATCCTGTAGCATAGATCATATGACATCAAATAAAGTAAGATAAAACTTTGGACCCTCCCCCATTTTTCTGCAATCTTCTGAACTAGCTAAAGAAAATCTTGCAACTGCCTCCTTTTTTTTTTCTCTATGCATCTACTCAGATCTCTATTTCACAAAATAGACATAACAAAGAATAGAACGGCCAGCCGTCGATGCATTGCTCTCCAGAATGCTTATTTATCCATGATAAAAGCTTTACAATCTAAGCTTGAGCCAGGATAAGCTGTGGAAGCAGTGGATACTGCAGTAGGAGTACAGACTAAAATAAACCATGCTGTTCAACAAAACTGCAAACTGAGTCTCTAATTTAGTTAAATAACCAGAGCTGTCAAAGGAAGCATACAATTAACCACAATCCTGCACGCCCAGGTCACCTGCAAGTTTCTGATTATTAAGTGGAAACTGTGCACCCACATCTGACTTTCAGGTTTATATCCTGAAACCATCAAATGAGCAATGACAGGGCTAAGAATGTTCCAGCCAACCCATGTCCACTGAAACTGGATAACCCTCTGGCCATAAGACAAACAATCTGAAAACAAAAATGGGAGTTCTGAAAGTATACTTTAGTGAAAGAAAGAGAGAACATTGCTCCTAGAAATTAAAAAGCACATCTATGAAATGACTTTCTATTGAAAAAATATTTTTAAAACTTAGAAGGTAAATCCTAGGTACCTTCATGAAGCTGACAAAGGAAATAAAAAGAGAAAATATCTGATCAGGTAGAGATGTAAAAAGGAGAGTGAGAAACAATAAAAATGCAAGAAAACTTCAAATGCAGGTACAGACTGAAAACCCATATTGGAGACTGAAAGGGGAGAAAAGACACTACAGGAAAAAAAAAAGATTGATATAATGATATAAAGTATAACCCTGAGAAAAGTGTCAAACTCTAGAGGAAATGACAATGAAACAAATGAGAGGAAAAAAATGAAAGCCATATATAACAGGTAAAGGAGCTCCACCCTTAAAATTGTTATGTATTCCTTGAGAGAATGGGGAAACACTTGAACCAAAAAATCAAAAACATTTTAGAAGCAATCTTTCCCAGGATGAAGTAATCCTTGGGTCTATAAATCTAGAGGATTCTTCTGTTCAAAAGAATAAAAATCCTACACCTAAATATGTGCTAAATTTTAAATCATCATCAATACAAAAATAAATTGTACAGGTTGCCAGATTAGAAATAGAAGTAAAACAAAGGAACGAACAAAGTCTGGCTGGACTCAGAGTTCTACTCTGCAACATCAAATGCTAAAACACAATGAAAGAGCATTGGGGAGCGCAAAATATTTTGTAAATAAAAATTGTCTATCTTTTCAAGTTATTCATTTGCAAAAGTGACAGAAGATATCTCAAGATACAGAGGAATTCAGAAACAATAACACTCATGTTCTCCCCCCACCAAAATAATTCCTCTAAGAAGTGTCAAGGCAGCAAGATATAAGTGAAAATGAAGAAATGCAGGACTACCCATGAGCATTGAAACCAAATAAATATGTAGAGTTCCGTGTGACTTCGGTAAATAGAGTCACATCAAATGCAAAAAAAATTTTTTAAACCTCTTATTGAGATAGATCTGTAAGAAAAAATCATAAAATAATAATTGTGTGATGATAAATTAGCTTGATAAGGACAACAAAATTAACGTCTGGTGGGAGGTAATGATATACTGTATTTCCTGTTCTGATTCTGATAATTAAAAAAATTAAAAATTACACAGTTAATCAAAAATTTTTTGACAAATCATAGAAGAATTTAAAATAGGGATTCAGGACTTCCCTGGTGGTGCAGTGGTTAAGAATCCGCCTGCCAATGCAGGGGACACGGGTTCGAGCCCTGGTCCGGGAAGATCCCACATGCCTCAGAGCAGCTAAGCCCGTGCGCCACAACTACTGAGCCTGCGCTCTAGAGCCCGTGCTCCACAACTACTGAGCCCATGTGCCACAACTACTGAAGTCTGCGCACCTAGAGCCTGTGCTCCGCAACAAGAGAAGCCACCACAATGAGAAGCCCGCGCCCCGCAACGATGAGTAGCCGCTGCTCGCCACACGTGCGGCAACGAAGACCCAACACAGCCAAAAACAATTTAAAAATAAAGTTGGGATTCGACTACTTAAATGTGGACTTTGAAACAGGATTTTATCTACATAAATAGCAGAATTTAAAACAAAATTTTAATTGTTTCTTCAATCCAGACGATAGAAACAAATAATAGGTCATATTCTTAATAACATAAAACAATGACAGAATTGAGGTTAAGCATACTGTTTTGGGCTGATGGAAGTTACCCCATTTAAAACCAACGGGTTAAAGTCCCCTATTAAACTTCTTCAAAAACAAAGTACAACAAACTAAATCACATATATAAATTATATATGCATATATTAAAAGCCTAAAAATGCTAACATAAATTAAAAATGAACAGTAGACAAATTAGGATAAGCAAGTGAATACATTAAAATAACATTTGCGGGCTTCCCTGGTGGAGCAGGGGTTAAGAATCCGCCTGTCAGTGCAGGGGACACGGGTTCGAGTCCTGCTCCGGGAAGATCCCACGTGCCGCGGAGCAACTAAGCCCGTGCGCCACAACTACTGAGCCCGTGTGCCACAGCTACTGAGGCCTGTGCGCCTAGAGCCCGTGCTCCGCAACAAGAGAAGGCACGGCAGTGAGAAGCCTGCGCACCGCAACCAAGAGTAGCCCCCTCTCGCCACAACTAGAGAAAGTCCACGCGCAGCAACGAAGACCCAACACAGCCAAAAATAAATAAATAAATTTATTTTTAAAAAAATAACATTTGCGACCCTGTTAACAGGCAAAATTCCAGCCTTAAAAACACCAACAAAGCAAAAAAATGCATAAAAAATAATTTTACATCGATATGAATTATCTATAAGAAGTTTTAAAAGTCAAAATGTAGAGAGTAGCCTTTTATCAAAATGTTTACAAGTGTTAAGCACAGAGATTTGTTCCTAATATCTCTTTTTAGGAGACTTTAGCATGTCTCCAGCAGTCAAGGTCAGACTGCCCAGGGAAATTTAAAGTACATATGGTTAGAAAAATATGATGGAAAATCTCAAGTAGGAGACATGTATCAAATATTTTAAAAATCAAACAGATGTGTTTTATTTAACCAGCCATGAAACATTTATAAAAATGGACTATATACACGGCTACAAAGTAAACCTCCAGAACATCTAAAGTAAGACATTTTATACTCCACATATTATATTAAAACTTTTGCATTCCCTCACATTTTCCTCCACAGGATAAATATTCTCTGGTTATTTCTTCCTAGGTCTCAACTGCAAAATCTCCCATCTTGCTGGTACGCATCAGCCAGGCCCTGCAATTCCTTCAGTGTGAAACCTATTTCCTCCTGGAAGATAGACAGTGATCATTAGTACTTGACCCTAATTTATCAGAATGGAGACAAGGACAGGAGATGAAGGATAAGCGTCATCTTGTAAGGCTCCCGTGTCAGGTGAACCTCTGCGAGGCTTTAAGCTGGGGAAGCTTCTCTCCTCTAACAAGGGACATTGTCCCATGCCTGGGACTTCTAGGGCAATCAACCAAATATCCCATTCTCCGTTCTCAGGGCCCCACTGTTTTCTTATCAGAGACCTAACTTTGACATAAGGAACCTATCAAGGATCCTCTGTATCACTATCTTACAATAAGATCCTAGGTCCAGTTTTCAGCAGCGCCTGCCTTGCGGCTGAAAGACCTAAGCGTTTCCCAAAACCCTGCCTACAGACCTCTGGTTTTTGGTAGAGTGCCGTAAGTGGATAGTTTGTTAAAGAATTCCAAAGCAATTTAAAAAACCCAGCCAGGATACCATCCCTGTGCACCTACAAAGAGCGGGTTATACATTTGTGTTGCTTTGTTGCAAATAGTGTGCCTCCCAAAAGGTACCCATCCTCTTTGACCGCCGTAATCTTCACCCTAATATTCAATGCCTTCGTGACCTAGATGTCATGTGGAGCCTCTGTTCACTATGGCTCTTGATGTCTTCATGATTGGCTCAGACTCTAATTCCACACTCTGAGACAGTTCAAAGCCTTTTCAAGGGTTCTTCAAATTGCTAGCGTGCTTGCATCTTCACAGACATCTCTGGCCATGGACGACTTCTTCCGTGTGTTTTCCTAATGCACAGATGTGATGCTGTTCTTCACATAACCGAAAAGGAAAAACAAACAAACAGACAACTACTGACAAAAGTATTTCTGGATGTTGGGGGTAGGTTGTGGGAAGGAGAGGCGGCATTGCGAACATTTCCTGAATCAACGTTTAACAATCTCTTTGTTAAAATTCTTTTCGGGCACCCTGTCGCAGGAGCTTTGCCCCATCCCACTAACTCTTCTCTTTCCTCTGTTCCTCGCTTCCTCCCACCCAGATTGCCTTGGAAACCAAAAGTTTTTCTCCTCACCTTTGTAGACAGCAATTCAGCTTTCTGCTAACTCTTACTCCCAAACTTTCCCACACAAACTCTTCAGCCGAACCGGAAAGGCTACTATTCAACTTGTAACCTTTGTTATCAACTACACAGACCGTAAATAATGAAAACTTTTTTCTCTTACACTTTTCTGATTTTATGACTTCTTGTTACCTCCCAATAGTCCCAGAGATGTAGCTCCTAAATACATTCTGCCAACTCTTTTATGAAGATGCAAGAATACTCTTCAAAGACCAAGGTTTATTTATCCCGTGGTAAAAACTTCTCAAATTCTGCCATACTTTATCTCCTTATGTAGCCCTAAAGCCCAGTTCCTTCTTTGTCTAATTATTTCCAGCAAAAGTGGCTCAAGTGTCTTTGGGTATGTTTTTCAACCTTTGTGTCAGTTTCCTTCATTTGAAAATGAGAATAATAATAATGTCCTCAGCATAAAATTTGTTATGATGATTAAATACACTTAGAACAGTGTCTACCTAGCACAAATAAGTGTTCAGTGTGTGTTAATCCTTTTTGTTTTCATTATACTTATCATATACAGACCCAAGAGTCTCTTAGCTCCCAGAAAGAATAAAGTAAAGAAGCATAATGTCACAGAATGTCAGCTAGGGGCTGGACAGGGGCTATTTGAAAACCCTACTGCAAGATTAAAATAGAACTCCCTACAAAATCCCATTTTGTTCCTAACATCTGACTCCATATTTAATTTAATACCTCTCTAGCTAGAGACTGTCAAAATAGACTGAGTCCCATGTTTTCTCCACATACACCTACACTTACATATACACAATGTATGAAAAGAGAAGCCTAGATAGTATCAGAGAGATTTGAGAGAAGATCCACATGACATCTTTTCTAGCCATGCCTCAAAAACATCCAGATTTCAGAGCTTCCTCTTAGACATAAAGCCCATCTGTGACAGTCCTGTTTCTATGCATGTTGAGCAGCACGTTTTCTCTCCCAGGGAATATTGGGAGCGTGTACTGCCAACATCCTGGCAGAGCCTTCCTGGGGAACCTCGCTCCTCTTTTTCTTTGGCTCTCAGAAGTGACTTATACTCAACATTTGCCTTTGTCAAATGGAGAAGACAAGCAATGTGTCTTAAATAGCACTCTTATAATTAGAAATATGCATGCAAAGATTAATTTTGGAATTTATGCTTTTTTTTTCCCTGAAGAGCATAATTTTCTAAAACCTTGGGGGAGAAAGTTTATGTTCTCACTACCTTTTTAAAAACAACAGTCTCAAGAAACCTTCTTATTCCCTCAAATTTCATCTTGCAAAGTGAATTTTGTAAGTTGAGCATAAATGCAAAATGCAAATGGTAAGAAAAACTAGGCAACTTTTTTGGTCACCTGTATGATGGAGAAATCCATATTTAAAGATTACAAATTGATGAGAAAAAGGAGTGATCTATTAAAGAAAAAAAATAATCTAGATATGAAAGAATTGCAAGTGACTAAAAAACATGAAAAATGTTCCACCTTACTAGTAATCTAAGATAAACAAATTTAAAAACAATAATGATGGGACTTCCCTAATGGTCCAGTGGTAAAGAATCCGCCTTACAATGCAGGGGATGCGGGTTCGATCCCTGGTCAGGGAACTAGGATCCCACATGCCATGGGGCAACAAAGCCTGCGTGCCACAACTACTGAGCTCGCACGCCTCAACTAGAGAAGAGAAAACCCACGTGCCACGACTAGAGGGAAGCCTGTGCGCCACAATGAAAGATCCTGCATGCCTCAACGAAGATCCCACGGGCCGAAACGAAGACCTGACACAGCCAAAAATAAGTAAGTAAATAAATCTTTAAAAAAACACAAAACAATAATGATAGCTCATTTTGCCTAAGAAATTTGCTGATACTAATGATAAAGTAAAAAGAAAAATATTTGATTTTGGTGATGGGGGTGGTAAACTGACACTCTCTTATAGCATAGAATAGAAGGAGGAGAATTTGGTTCAAATTTTGTAGAAGGCAAATTGGCAATGCATTCAAAATTTTATCCTTTGATCCCCAAATTTCCCTTGTAGGAAACATATCTAAGCTATATTCAACTACTTATCTCTGGCGATGCTTAAGGGAGTATTTTTTTGTAATGAAGAAAATTATAAACAACCTAAAAATCCAAAATAGTGGATTTGTTAAAAGTAATATGGCACATTCTTACAATGGACTATTACGCTGAAGCAGAAAATGATAATTTATAAAGATTATGTATGATACGAAAAAATATTTATGGCATTTTTAAGGGAGGATGAAGGTGAGAAAACTGTCTCCCTCGTCATACTTCTTCTTTTCTTAACACGATTGAAACCTTCATCACTCCTCCAAGTCCCTAGCCAACACACTTTTCTTTTTTAACATCTTTATTGGCTTAGCCAACACACTTCATTCATCCACAGGGACAATTCTCAACTCTTTAACGGAAAAGAATCTGCCAGACAGGACCTCTCTCCACTTCTATCGTGACACCTACAAGTTTCCTGACTTACACCCACAGCTGCTTAACTCTCTCTCGTGACAACAGAAGAGGCACCCCCAATTCTAGCCTCAAGCTCATTTTGCCACCTGGGTTTTTGGTAGCTATCTGTCTACCCTGTAGTGTACAAGGGACAAGGCAGATTTCAAATGGAAACTCATATATATGTGTCTAAACATTGTAGTCATAAATCAAGCTAACTCTTATGTAAAATATGTTCCATCTTTCTGATGCCTCTCTGAGAACCTGAGAAACAAGAGTTGGAATTCAAATTCTTGGGAAGTTCTGAGCCAGAATGGGAGATGCACTCTCAGCCTGCTCCCCTTCTCTTCCCACTCTCATTGCAGTGTCTTTTCTTGTTGCGGAGCACAGGCTCTAGGCCCACGGGCTTCAGTAGTTGTGGCACACGGGCTTAGTAATTGTGGCTCGCGGGCTCTAGAACGCAGGCTCAGTAGTTGTGGCGCATGGGCTTAGTTGCTCTGCGGCCTGTGAGACCTTCCTGGACCAGGGCTTGAACCTGTGTCCCCTGAATTGGCAGGTGGACTCTTAACCACTGTGCCACCAGGAAAGCCCCCTCCAGTTTCTTACTGCATTGGTTAATACCTCTCAAACACGTTGAGAACTGCAGTGACAGCAGGCTTGGTCTTTGTCCTGACTTTTTTTGTTTTTTTAACGTCTCTATTGGACTGTAATTGCTTTACAATGTTGTGTTAGTTTCTGCTGTATAACAAAGAGAATCAGCTATACATATACATATATCCCCATATCCCCTCCCTCTTGCGTCTCCCTCCCACCCTCTCTATCCCACCCCTCTAGGTGGTCACAAAGCACCTAGCTGATCTCGCTGTGCTATGCGGCTGCTTCCCGCTAGCTATCTATTTTACATTCGGTAGTGTCTATATGTCAGTGCTATTCTCTCACTTCGTCCCAGCTAACCTAGGAATATTTTCAGTATTTCCCTGTTAATTACGATATAGGTGGCAGGTATTTATTGCATTAAATAAGCCACTTTTAATTTTGGTTTTATTAACGTTTATGCATTTATTTTAAAATCAGGATAGATGATTAATTTTACAAATACTTTTTCAGCCTCTGTGACTCAAGGATCTCAGGTCCAAGTAAAGCTAAGTCTGGCTGATCCTGGGTAGCCCAACCATGCCCAGGGAAGGGAACCAGGCCTGCAAAGTCCTCAGGAACTGTGGGACATCACCAAGATGACCCCCAAATCATTGCATGAACCAGTGCAATAAGATCACTTCTGAATGCCAGATGACCCAGGTGCTATTCCCAGCACAGCTACCCTGCAGCCCCAGAGCTGGGACATGATACCACCACTGTCCCTACTTCTTTGCTTTACCTACTTAATTTTGATTTAAACCCAGTGTCAGTGTGGCTGGCTAATCCTAGGACATGTACTCATGCCCTGGATGCAGGAGAAGCTGCTTTCATCTTCGGCCTCACACCAATACTCACAAGGTACAGGATTCGCCAAACAAATGAAAATGGTTTTGATGCTGGGTGGTCACCCACACACAGTCAAAAAGTTGGCTTCTCCACTTTAATTAAAATGATTGAATGGGTTGTCTCCTTTAATCTGTTAAAGAGAAATATATATATATTATTAGAGTTTCCAATGCTGCTCATCTGGAAAGTCAATTCTCCTTGGCTATGGTGCATTATTCTTTAAATATCGTCCTGGGTTTCAACTTGCTCATATGTACCTATATTTATCATCAAGAGTGGCCAGTAGTTTTCTGTGCTAACTCTGTCAGGGTTTTCAGAGCTACACAAAATGTGTCGGGAAGATTTCCAATTTTATCTAGGTCCTTGAGAAACTCATGTAACAGAGACATCATCTGTTCTTGAAGCGATTGGACTAAATGACCAATAAAACAGCCTGGTCTAGCATATTTTGGGACAGTTCTTTGACAATATTCCCCAAGTTTTCCATGATTATTGATCTAGTCGGGTTTGTGTCTCTTCTGGAGTGAACATCTTAGAAAATGTCAAAGGCTGAAGTTAGCATGTTAAAAGCTGTGAGATGCCAGCAGGAACTGATTTCTGGTCCATGAACATAAGTTATAGAGATTGCAAATGAATTATCTTTAGAGGGTGTGTAAGAGAAGCCCTTTCAGCTTAGTAAGGCTGTCACACTGTTTGTTGTTACCTATGTTGGATATATCG
Organism: Physeter macrocephalus; assembly: GCF_002837175.3. NCBI lineage: Eukaryota > Metazoa > Chordata > Mammalia > Artiodactyla > Physeteridae > Physeter > Physeter macrocephalus. The sequence continues at coordinate 98,883,868 of NC_041218.1, read as the reverse complement.
AGAAAGCCTCTGTCCAGAGCTTGAAAACTGGTGGTGTTTTGACATATAGGGTAGCTTTCTTCTTAACTGAGCTGGTTCATTCTTGTTTGCTACGGTTTCTCAAATTCCCAGGCTTTGTCACACATTCACATGGTCTACAAAGCCCTGCAAGCATTTAGGTCCGTTTCCCTTTATGGCACCATTTTTTAATTCTTTTTTTGAGCTTCGAAAATTATAACAATAATACATGCATGTTGCACAATAAGTCAAGTAGTAACATTATTGTATATATATGTACATATGTAAATATGTATAACAAAGCTAGTCCTCTCCCTGACCCCTCACCCATCCCTTTGAGGTAACCAGTGTTAACAGCATGCTATATACCGTATTCATACCTACTCATTTAAACATATATGCTTTCTTTGTATCTTTGCTTGCTTTTACTGACATGGAATCCTACTACACTCAGTCAACAAATTGTTTTTCCTTTAAGGTTGTATTGTGGAAAAATCTCAAACATATATAGAAATAGAGAAGATACTATTATGAATCCCTATGTACCCACCACAGAGCTTCAACAATTATCAGTTCAAAGTCAATTTTGGTTCAAACTCTACCTTCATTTCTCCACCCCCCCACCCGACCCCATATCTTGGATTAATATTTTTGTAACATGTAGAATTTTCCCCAAAACATTTTAGTTAAAAAATTCAAACCTATAAAAAAATGTTTGCAGGCTAGTACAATGAAAAATCCATCTATCCATCACCTAGATTTACCAGTTGTTTTTCATCATAGACAATATTTTATGGATAGCTCTATATTTAGATGTAACTATCCTTTTCCCCCTAATTTCTTGATGCATAACACACACATATATTACTTTATATAGTTACTCATTTTTATAGAACTCCATTGATGTGTGGAAGCAAGAGTTGGCTGAGATGCTTAAAGAAAGGTGGCCAGGTTCACCCAAACAGAAGGATTGAACCAAAACAGATGCCAAAGGGAACAACATAAAAAGAAACTGCATAACAGCGGCACTCTTTTTTTTTTTTTTTTTTTTTTTTTGCGGTACGCGGGCCTCTCACCGCTGTGGCCTCTCCCGTTGCGGAGCACAGGCTCCGGACGCGCAGGCTCAGCGGCCGTGGCTCACGGGCCCAGCCGCTCCGCGGCACGTGGGATCCTCCCGGACCGGGGCACGAACCCGCGTCCCCTGCATCGGCAGGCGGACTCTCAACCGCTGCGCCACCAGGGAAGCCCTTAAATGTATCATTTTAAATTTTTATTTTATATTGGAGTATCATTGATTAACAATGTTGTGTTAGTTTCAGGTGTACAGCAAAGTGATTCAGTTATACGTATACATGTATCCATTCTTTTTCAAATTCTTTTCCCATTTAGGTTACTACAGAGTATTGAGCAGAGTTCTCTGTGCCATACAGTAGGTCCTTGTTGTTGTCTATTTTAAATATAGCAGTGTGTACAGTATTTTAAAGATATTGTTCCACTGTGTTCTGGTTTGTAACAGCTTATATTGTTCCCAATAAGAAGTCCACTGTCACCCACAAGTTTTGTTCCACTGTACGCAATATATCTGTTTTTACTCTGGCTGCTTTCAAAATTTTCTCTTTATTACTGGTTTTGAGCAATTTGATTATATGATCTTCCATAGCGAAGTTTTCTTCATATTTCTGATGCTTGAATCATTGAGCTTTTAGAGTCTGTGGGTTTATACTTTCATCAAATTTGGAGGAATTTCATCCATTGTTTCTTCAAATACAAGTCCCCACCCTTCTGTAGAGTTCATTATATGTGTACTTGGCAGCTTGAAATGCTACCACGTATTATTGGTGCCTCATTTATTTTTCTAAATCTTCTTCTGCAGTGTCCAGTTTGCTGTTCATTCCATTATATTTTTTTTCTAACTTAGACATTGAATTTTTCATCTTCAGAGCTGAATTTGGGATTTTTTTACACCTACCATGTCTCTCCTTCACATGCTCATTCTTTTTTCCTCTTACTTGAACATATGAAATATAGTTGTTCCCCTTTGGTTGGTAAAAATGCAAACTATTCTTGGCCCTATGTGAGTTCCCAGGATTGTTCCTTCTAATACCCTTGGGTAGGTGTTTCATCAGCACCTAGTTGTTTCATCAGCTACCTTGGGTAGTTTCCTCACACACGTGTGCAGATTTGTGCTCAGCTGGAGATTTGAGGGGAGCCCTCTGTAGATCTCCAGAGCTCCCTCTTTGTACAGCTCTCTCTTCTCTAAGCAGGTCCCTACTCTCTGGTACTTTGCTCTGTAAATTCCAGCCTCTCTCGCATCTTGAATTCTCAATCTATCTCCTTACCTTAGGGAGACAGCCAGGTCCTATTCCCTTCCCTGCACGGCAGTCTGGAAACTCTCTCCAGGCAATAAGATGAGACAATCTTTGGGCTTATCTCATTTATTTCTCTTCTGTCGGGTTCTGTGCTGCTTGTTATCAGCTGTTTGAAAATCTTTGATTCCTATATTTTGTCTGTCTTTGTAAATACTTAAGAAAGGAGAATAAATCTGATCCTCATTACTCTGCTGGGGTTGGCAACAGAAAGCTCTCCAGAAATTGGTTTTGAGATCAATAGTCTATATAATCATCGTATCTGTTACCTATGTTGTGCAATAAACCTCCCCCAAACTTGTAGTTTAATATCTTAACCACTTATTTGTTCACAATTCTATGTGTTGGCAATTTGGGTTGAGCTCAACTGGAAAATTCTTTTGCTCACTATGGTATCAGTTGTGCTAACTCATGCATTTGAAGTCAACTGGCAATCTGGCTGCTGGCTGGGCCAGGAAGACCTCACTCATATGTTGGGCTATTGGTAAAGGCTTTTGTCTGGGCTCCTTCCTCTTCATGACCTCTCACCCTCCAGTACCCTAAACTTGGCTTTTTAAAAAATGTGATTACAGAGCATACTGTTCTTTCTGTTTTTTATGGGTGGCTATATGGACCACACTTTCTTAACCTTTCTTTGTCTACTGTAGTGTTTTGGAAGGTAAACCTGTATGTATTGATTATTGTGACCAAGAAGGCCAGGGTTACCAATATTTAGTTCCACTCTCCTTCCTGGACTCAAAACTAACTACATTTCAAGCAACTGTCCCTCCCCCAACCCACATCAGCTGTGACCTTGTGACTGTCCATCGAACGTCAGCCCTGGCCATGAACTAGCCAGCACCATCTTCCTCATGTACATTCTCTCTCCTCCTCTGCATGGCTGGAAGTGATGTTCTCCAGGATGGTTGGAAGAAGCCCAAATTCCCAAGGAGGACCATCCAACCAGAAGATTTGCATTGGACTTTGGGTGAGTAAAGAAATAAACCTCTGCTGCGCTAAGCTACTGTGATTTTGCTGCAGCCACCTGCTGCTTACTCCGTCTAATACAGTTACCTTCAATTTTCAGGTGTTCTTTACGTTTCTCTAATGTTGTATGGAGAGCATGTTTTAATCCACGCTACTTAAGCTGAGGACTCTGTAAAGTTTCACGTTTCTTTCCTTCCCATCCCATGCAATTCTTTTTACTTTCTTTATTAATATAACGTAAATTGATAATAGACAGGCAAAACTCACTTCATTGTGCTTTGCATACACTATGGTTTTTTACAGATTGAAGGTCTGTGGCAACCCAGCATCAAGCAAGTCTTTTGGGGCCATTTTTACAACAGCATTTGCTCACCTCTTGTCTCTGTGTTACATTTTGGTAATTCTCGCAATATTTCAAACTTTTTCATTATTGTTATGTTTATTGTGTTGATCTGTGATCTAAATTTGATGTTACTATGGCAATTTTTGTTTTGTATTTTAAATTTAAGGTAGGTGCACTTTTTTTAGACATAATGTCATTGCACACTTGATAGACAACAGTAGAGTGTAAACATAATTTTTATATGCACTGGGAATCCCCCAAATTTGTGTGACTCACTTTATTATGTTATTTGCTTTATTGCAGCTGTCTGGTACCGAACCTGCAATATCTCTAAGGTGTGCCTGTAATATATATATATATATATATATACACATGATTCGATTTTCAAATTTTTTCTTAGGAAGCGTCTAGATAAAAATCTCTTTCTTTTGATTTTTGCTTAGAATATTGTGAGGAAAAGATTTATAATTTGATGTTTTATCAGCTAAAGAAAGTTTTCTTAAATGATGTCTTTAATTTTAATCGCTTGTTTCACTTTTCTGTGTTTCTTGCTTAAGGGAACTGTAATTCCTCAGTTGGATCTCTGTTCTCTGCATATCATATACAGACTCTACAGTCCCTTGTAATGTTTATGTCTTTCTCCTTTTGTCTCGCACTCTGGGAGATTTAACCAGGTTTGTTCCTCATGTTATTTACTCCGAGGTAACACATTTCCTTCTTCATTTCCTGCCATCACATGTGCTTTAATTCTTCTGATGTATTTTGGGTTTCCTTGCATGACTTTCCTACCTTAACAATCTCACTCTGCACCTTTAAAATTTTCTCAGGCTGTTCTCTCCTTATGGATTTATTTTAGAGATCACATCTTCAATTTGATTTGAAGGTACAGAAAATTTTGTAAAAATCTCCTGATATAAAAGATACCCGAGTAAAAGGGTTTCAGTGATATGTGCTTCTTCTGAGACTTGGCGATTTTACTCCATTTGCTGGATTCTGCATACTTTTTCCTTAGCACTCCCTTCCCTACCCCTGTGATAGTGTGAATTCATCCTGGAGTAAGGGGTTATTTGCAGACCGGGGTATGTTAACTTGCTTTCTACCCTCTTCATTGTCCATAGGTGTTGTTGCCTTTTTTCTCTTTTTTTTAAAATTTCAGATGTTTAAGAGAAAGATCTCTTAAACAGAGTTTCAAATAAAAATAACAGATGAAATTTTTATATGGACATAAGTCTGTTCTTGTTATTCGCAGTAGTTATGTTTATAAAGTTGCCCTTGACATCGAATTAGTAAATCCTAAACCATTGCTCCTAGTGGAAGTATGGGGCCTTGTCCCTGCAAACTTCTGGTAACAACATTTCGTCAGCTGATCAAACATAGCCTTGTTTTATGTGACTTTCTGTTTAAAGATACCTTTTTTAACATTTATTGTTGATTCAATAACACTGAACTCATGGCCAACAGCACTATAGCTCATACCTGAATGAAGTTTATCTGCACACATATTTTCTCCATAAGGCACACCAGAGCCTTCTTGTGTCTGGGACAACTGGACACCAATTCAGCACTACTCTTGGGGCCACTTTAAACAAAGAAGTCACCATCAAAAACACAACACGTGCAAAACGTTGCACTGAATAGACTGCAAAAAGGACTAGTTTACAGTATAAGAACTGAAATAAGAAGGTAGGGCATCCCCTTATTCAATCTCAGCTGGGAACGTGCATGTTTAGAAACTGAGATTTTTTTTGTGGCTCTGCACATGTCTGTGAATGACTTCGAAAGTGCTGCTAGGATTGATTTGGGGGTTACAAATAGATTTTAGGGAGTAGGTGAATTCTAAATTTGGAATCAGCAAATAATAAGGAACAACTGTGAAGGTTTTCAAAGATTTTCTGGTCTTTCTGCTTTCAGTATCTACCACATCAAGTCCATCCAGCCCAATGAATGATCTTAATGAAGCATAGATATAATCACATTATTTCCCCTATATATTCTCCTTCTATTGATCTGTATTTCCTACACAATGTACCCAGAAAATATGCTGACCAACTGCCAAACAGGTTGTGACACAGTGGGATAGTATCAGATTCCTGAAACTGTGCTTTTGGGTATATTGATGTAAGTGGATGAAACCCCACCCCACAGGTAGATGTACAGCAGAGGCGGGGTGATGGGCAATACCAGTGAGGCCAATCTACCCTGCCCAATTGACATTTTTCTGGGATTACATTCATGTATCATCTTCCCCAAACTCTCTTGCTCTTCATCTTTGAAGCCATGGATAGGATCTGGCAAAACGACTCTGTATAAAACTATAATATCATATCTAGAGTGCAGTAGTATTGAAGTACGTTTTTAATTTGTGGGAACAACACCTGCCAGAACGCAGCCACTATGATACTCCCATTTCCTGCATTTTGGTTTCTCTTGTGGCTGTGGTTTCTTTTTCTTTCTTTCTCTTTCTTCCTTCCTTCCTTCCTTCCTTCCTTCCTTCCTTTCTTCCTTCCTTCCTTCCTT
>NC_041218.1:98875995-98877405 GCF_002837175.3 Physeter macrocephalus | reverse complement strand
TCTTTTTTTAAAATTAATTTTTATTGGAGCATAGTTGCTTTACAATGTTGTGTTAGTTTCTGCTGTACAACAAAGTGAATCAGTTATAATATACATATATCTCCTCTTTTTTAGATTTCCTTCCCATTTAGGTCACCACAGAGCACTGAGTAGAGTTCCCTGTGCTGTACAATAGGTTCTCATTAGTTACCTTTTTTATACATAGTAGTGTAAATATGTCAATCCCAGTCTCCCAGTTCTTCCCACCCCCCTCCTCCCCACCCTGATATCCATACGTCTGTTCTCTACTTCTGTTCTCTATGTCTGTATCTCTATTTCTGCTTTGCACATAAGTTCAACTGGATCATTTTTCTAGATTCCACATGCAAGTGATATTATACAATATTTGTTTTTCTCTTTCCAACTTACTTCACTCTGTATGACAGTCTCTAAGTCTACTCACATCTCTGCAAATGGCACTATTTCATTCCTTTTTATGGCTGAGTAATATTCCATTGTATATGTGTACATCTTCTTTATCCATTCCTCTGTTGATAGACATTTAGGTTTCTTCCATGTTCTGGCTACCGTAAACAGTGCGATTTCTGAACACATGCAGAGTTTGGGGAACAGTACTCAAGTGGAGGAGCTAAGAGCATCTTAGAGAGAAAGAGGCGTAGAAGCCAGCTCCCTCTCTTGAAATGCCTGGGAGCTTGGACAGGGAAGGTTTGTTTAGAAGAAGTGGCATGTGGGGCCCTGGGGAGACTAATTATCAGACACCGAGGTTCCCAGACTATGGAAAGAACTTTTACTGCTGTGCTGCTTTCAAGACATCATGAGGCTTCAAATAGTAGCTCATCTCTGGTTAGCAATGTGAATCAAAGACCACAGGAATTATTTTGGACGGCACAACTCCCTTGGGACTTTTGTATGAGCCTAGGGCAGTCAGGGAGCCAGCACTGCAATTCAATTTGATTTAGAAAATAAGAAAAGATTATATTTCTTACACCCTGTATGATAGTGTAAAATTCATAAGACAAAACATGGTCTGAAACCTTAGGCAGGTTACTTTGCCTTTTTAATTCTCAGTTTCCTCATCTGAAAAATTGGAACAGCAATGCTTACCTTGTAGGGTGGTTTTGGAGACTGATGATTGTACGTGCCGTGTGATCAACTAGTAGGTCCCAGCACACGATGTTCAGTCAGTCTTATATGGGTTCTCTCCTGCCAGCTGCCCTCTGAGTTCTCTGTTGTTTTTTTTGTGTGTGTGTGGTACGCGGGCCTCTCACCGTTGTGGCCTCTCCCGTTGCGGAGCACGGGCTCCGGACGCGCAGGCTCAGCGGCCACGGCTCACGGGCCCAGCCGCTCCGCGGCACGTGGGATCCTCCCGGACCGGGGCACGAACCCGTGTCCCCTGCATCGGCAGGCGGA
>NC_041218.1:98866269-98872108 GCF_002837175.3 Physeter macrocephalus | reverse complement strand
TGTGGCCTCTCCCGTTGCGGAGCACGGGCTCCGGACGCGCAGGCTCAGCGGCCACGGCTCACGGGCCCAGCCGCTCCGCGGCACGTGGGATCCTCCCGGACCGGGGCACGAACCCGTGTCCCCTGCATCGGCAGGCGGATTCTCAAACACTGCGCCACCAGGGAAGCCCTCTCTGTTGTTTTAAGGTCATCCTTGCTGTCAAGCATTTATATTCTCCCATGTTCATTTTTATAGAAGTTTACAACCATGCAGTTTGCAGTACACCAGTATTTTGGTGGGGTTTCTTCATCATTTTATCCATTGGTCAGGCTTGGGTCCCATGGGTTGGCTGCTCAGCCATCCTGTTTTTCTCAGCCACACCTTGGAATTCACTCTAGATATGCCCCAGGAGAGAACAGGGGCTCCCCTTTCCTTAGGTAAAATGACTCTGCCAACTTTATTTTTAGTTGCTGATTTTAAATATACATACAAATATAGGTATAGGTATAGAGTGTATTTTATCAGTTATTTTACTCATTTACTGAAATCTTAAAAGACGTTTAAGGATACTCACAAATATAATATCGATAAATAAGATAAAATTATATTTTAAATATCTAGGTAAGGAAATATGGGCTAAAGAAAAACAAGGCTGGAACTGGGATGTCAGATACTTTCAATAAAAATACCGAACATGTTGAGAAAAACATGTGCCAAACATCTATAAAGTATACCAGTAATAATCTTAATTTTATTGTTACATTTTGTGTCAGATCATGTAGCTGTTTTCTTTTGCGGCCCAACACACAGAAATAGGATTTTTGAAAAATCTCAATGATCATACAGTTTATACAAACTTCACACTTAATCTGTTACACTCATTGGTCCATATAGTAATCATGGCACGAAAATGAATTTGAAAAGAAAATTAAACCAGATTTGACAGATCTGGGCCAACAGGTGAATCTTTATTAAAAAAAAAAAAAAAAAAAAACCAACTTGATTTTAAGAAATGGGAAGTGCAAGGGGAATGATAATTATGTCCTAAAGCCTCATAAAAAGGACATAGAAGATTGTGTTCCATAGTTTTAACAGAGCAACTTTAATACTCTCGAAAAGAAGGCATCTTCTCTTTATATCCCTCTAAAAGTGCTCAGAGCACTGTAACACAATCTCAAAAGGAAACTGCTTCTGCAAATTTTTACCACCCTGATGTGCACGGATATCCTCAGAGGGAAAATTATCAACTAAAAGGGAGAAATTAGTCTTTATGCAATGCAAATTTAAATTTCATTTTCAAGTGTTAAACATTTTTTTCAAGGTATTTTAGAATGAAAAACTAGTAAATTCTTTTCCAAACCAGGTGCTATATTTTTAAAAAATAGTTTCTCACTCACTGACTTGCTTTTATCATACAATAGTTGAATTTAACTTAAATAACATTTACTTAAGCTATAAGCATCGTAATAAAATGAACACCGTGGGTCCAGTATTATGAACTAAGACCTTCCCAGGTACCACTGAAGTTATGAGTGTGATTTTTCACTCTCCCACTTCTTCCCTCCCTCACCACAGGTAGCCACTACCCTGAAATCTTTTAGTTTTCCATGTACCCGTAGATCTTTAAACGTGATGCTGTTCACCTTTACTTGTTTTTGAGCCTTAAAAAATATTATAATACTTAATATAGTTCTCTGTAATTTGATTTGTATTTGCCCATCATTTTAAGTTGAATAATTATTAAGAGTCACTAATTTTGTTTCATTTAGCTGCAAAATATTCATTTTTCACTAACTGATATTTCATGTGACTATTCCACAATAATTTTTTTCATCCTCTACTCAGTAGATATCTGGGTTATTTCCCGCGTTTTGAAATAGCCAATCATTGTTGCTGGTTTTTTTAATTGAAGTATAGTTGATTTACAATGTTTCAGAGGTACAGCAAAGTGCTTCATTTATACATTTATATATTCTTTTTCAGATTTGTTTCCAGTATGGGTTATTACAAGGTATTGAATACAATTTCCTGTGCTATACAGTAGGTCCTTGTTGTTCATCTATTTTATATGTAGTAGTTTGTATCTGTTAATCCCAAATTCCTAATTTATCCCTCCGCCCCTTTCATATGATATTTGTCTTTCTCTGTCTGACTTATTTCACTTAGTATGATAATCTCTAGGTCCATCCAATGTAAATGGCATTATTTCATTCTTTTTTATGGCTGAGTAATATTCCATGAAATCACTTCTTAACTGTATCCTTGCATTTCTTAGAATAATTTATCTCACTTGAGTGTGTTGTATTATTTATTTTTGTACATCACTAGGTTCTGTTTACTATTAGTTGTTTAGGATTTTTTCATCTAGGTTTATGAATGACATTAGGTTATAAATTTTTTTTCTCATAGTGCCATTTTCTGCACTTGGTATCAAAATTAATTGGAAAATAAATTTTCCCTCTTTTTGATTCACTGGAAAGTTTGTATAAGATTGAAGAGATATGTTCTTCGAAGATTTTGTAGAACTTGACTGTAAAACCATCTGAGATTGATGTTTTTATAGGAAGACTTCAGTTTCTTTAGTGCTTATAGAAATATTCCTTCTTTCTATTGAGTTAGTTTCGTTAAGTCATATTGCTCCAGGAATTTGTTTATTTTGTCTACATTTTAAAGTGTGTTGGCATTCATTTGTTCAGTGTTATTCTCCTCTTCCATCTTTCATTCCTAATTTTGTTTATTTGTGCTTCTATCTCTCTCCCTTTCTCTTTTCTTGATCCATCTGTTACAAATTATGAATATGAATATATATATGCATATATATATTCTTGATCAGACGGCAACGGATTGGAGAGTGAAACACATGGATCCACTGAGTGTAGGTTTCATTTAGTTCACTCAGAATTGAGAACAAGCTTTCAACAGGGAAACAATAAGAAGGAAGGGAATTTCAACACATGAACAAAGGCATGGAGGCACGTGAAGAGCTTTGTCATATTTTTATTTTTTAAAGTGGAGACTTTTTTGTCATTGACTTAGTATGAATTTAATATTCTCTCTCTTGGAAAAAATCACTTTTTAAACCTCGTTTTTAATTGTGGAATAAAGGATAATAGGACCAGAAAATAATTCTAGAGCCCCTGAAATTATTCTTTATTGCTGTTCACTTATTCTGTTAACCTTGACCTCGGGGGAATTATTATGAATTCTTATAGCATGGCATAGAGAAAAAAATTTTTTTCAGAAACGGAATGCTGGTATCATTAGCATTTAATGAAAACGAATGCTGATTCTGTGTAGTTTCTTTCTCTTTCAACAGTATTTGGGGTTAGACTTGACTTGTGACCTGTAGTCCAACTTTGGTTAAATAGCAATTCAGAGGGTAGAAAAGAAAAATGAGATGAAGTGTTAACTCCCTGGCTCACCTGTTCTAAACCCTTTTGGAAAAAGTACAGGACAAGAAGAGCTGTCAAAATAGCAAGCTTCCTAAATTGCTAGCACAGTTCACAAAGGCCATCTCATTGGAGAAGACTTCCGACACCTTCCTGTAGGTTTTCTCCCCCACAGCAACGTGGTTGTCAGTTTGCCCTGATTGTCTAGGTCAGTGGGATACACAGCAGATCTGCGTTACTCAAGCCTCACTCCACTGTTTTTATTTATAACCCCGAGATCATTCCTCAAACCCTTCCTAAACTCGGTCCCCACCCTATTTAGAATCTCTTCATTTATGACTGGCTCTCTCAATGAGGCTAGAATCTAACAAAGACAGTTCTGAGGGTGACTTGTAGAGCTTAAATATTGTAGAGGAGTTTCCACCCCACTATTTGGATGAGTTCTGGCCAGATTCTTAACTAGTTGTAAGAATAATTGAAAATCTTTTTCCTCTGTCAGTGAACCATATAGTCTTTCTATTTATCTTGTTCACCAAGAAAGATACTTAAACCCACCAAGTATGTATCTCCACACAAAACTTTCCCTCTCTTTATGAAGCTTCTTACTAAATACAATTATAGCTTTTATAAATGTGTATACATTTCACTACAAATTATTATTGTTTTTATCCTAACACAATAGATTTCCTTTTAGAAGACAACTTTCTCTTTGTTTTCTTATATCATTTCTCATTTTTCAGACTTAGCACTTCTACCAAATGCCTTATTTAAATATTCGGTGGGAGAGTAGTTATGTGTAACACTTATGAAACATCTCCGGGTCAGATTTCAGTACCTGGGGTACCAGAAGTAGCAAGTGAAGGTTACAGTTGGGTGATGTAATTCCTTAGTGACTGTGGTTTCCTTTGTCTCAAGGCACAGCAAGCCTACTTAATATGCTGAAAACACCTTCTCAACTCAAATCAGGCTTGAGACATTTTCAGAAGATGACTTTTAGTTGCCCACGGGAGCAGCCCAAGGAGCTTGGACCCCGTTTTTTAAAAATCTTGATGTGATTGTTAAACTTCCAAACAGCTTTCCATCTTTTTGCCTTCTTTGACATCTCCCTTTGAAGAACTTGAAAAAATATAGTGCTCTCTTTTGTCTTCCTGGTCTCCTGAAGTGTTGGGATAAAAATCTGAAGCCTGGGCTTCCCTGGTGGCGCAGTGGTTGAGAGTCCGCCTGCCGATGCAGGGGACACGGGTTCGTGCCCCGGTCCGGGAGGATCCCACATGCCGCGGAGCGGCTGGGCCCGTGAGCCATGGCCGCTGAGCCTGCGCGTCCGGAGCCTGCGCTCCGGAACGGGGGAGGCCACAACAGTGAGAGGCCCGCGTACCGCAAAAATAATAATAATAATTTTTTTTTAAAGCCTGAAGGCTTTGCATCTGAAAGAGTTAAAACAATCTACATGGCAGAATATCAAATCCCAGCCACCGCTTCTCCCTGCCAAATGGAAAAAAAAAAAAAAAATCAAAGCAAGCAGTAAGAAGGAAGAGAAAAGGGGAACATCAGTGTTAGCAAATCAATCAGGTCCTGTACAATAATCTTCGTAAATCCATCCCTCAAAGTGGGGAGGGCCTTCTTTGGGTTTTTGGTGAAATCGACACCAAAGTCTGTCGACCCTCGCCTGGTTGATGGTCCACATTTATTTCTATTTATCTGGATATCAGGATCATCCTATGGAAATGATCCACTAGCACAATTCTATGAGTACTTAGTAATTTTATCCCTTTACTCATTAATATTAATTAGTGTTTGGAGGGGAAAGAGGACAGAGAATGGCTTCTCCAATCCCAGATAATTAACTTTGTCTAGCTTCTATGAAAGTGAGAAAGCACTTTATTAAAAACCGTAAGATAAGCACTCAAGGGACTCTTATTTTCTGCTTAGGCTAAACTGTGATAACATTTGGATTTGAGAGACTCCTAAGAATTGCCAGTGAGAATAAAAGGATCGTTACTGGAGAGCAAAGTCTCCAGCATGGTTTCCAAGGCACCCACTCAGTTGGTGGTAACATAGATTTGATGTTTTCATGCTATTTTAGGAAATGAAGAGTGGTTTCCAAGCCTCCTATACAGGACATGATAATATTCCAAGTGACCAGGAAAAGTAAGAGAACAGAAGTAGCTGTTACTTCTTTTTTAGTAACACGGATTGATATGTTATACTGAAGCAGTGAGCTGAAACTTAATCTAATGCCTAAAATGTATTTGGTGTCCAGTTAGTATTAGGACACTTTTCGAAACCAAAGATTTCATTCGACATATTTACTATCCCCTAGGAATGAAACACTGTAGCAACTACATAAGGGTGGGTAGCAATTAGAAGCTATGCATTCCATGCGATTTTTACCATAATATTCATTCATTCATTTGTTCTTTTGGCAAATTTGATGGAGTACCTACTATGCAGGAGGAACTATATTGAGTTCT
>NC_041218.1:98818514-98864970 GCF_002837175.3 Physeter macrocephalus | reverse complement strand
CCTGCCGATGCAGGGGACACGGGTTCGTGCCCCGGTCCGGGAGGATCCCACATGCCGCGGAGCGGCTGGGCCCGTGAGCCATGGCAGCTGAGCCTGCGCGTCCGGAGCCTGCGCTCCGGAACGGGGGAGGCCACAACAGTGAGAGGCCCGCGTACCGCAAAAATAATAATAATAATTTTTTTTTAAAGCCTGAAGGCTTTGCATCTGAAAGAGTTAAAACAATCTACATGGCAGAATATCAAATCCCAGCCACCGCTTCTCCCTGCCAAATGGAAAAAAAAAAAAAAAATCAAAGCAAGCAGTAAGAAGGAAGAGAAAAGGGGAACATCAGTGTTAGCAAATCAATCAGGTCCTGTACAATAATCTTCGTAAATCCATCCCTCAAAGTGGGGAGGGCCTTCTTTGGGTTTTTGGTGAAATCGACACCAAAGTCTGTCGACCCTCGCCTGGTTGATGGTCCACATTTATTTCTATTTATCTGGATATCAGGATCATCCTATGGAAATGATCCACTAGCACAATTATATGAGTACTTAGTAATTTTATCCCTTTACTCATTAATATTAATTAGTGTTTGGAGGGGAAAGAGGACAGAGAATGGCTTCTCCAATCCCAGATAATTAACTTTGTCTAGCTTCTATGAAAGTGAGAAAGCACTTTATTAAAAACCGTAAGATAAGCACTCAAGGGACTCTTATTTTCTGCTTAGGCTAAACTGTGATAACATTTGGATTTGAGAGACTCCTAAGAATTGCCAGTGAGAATAAAAGGATCGTTACTGGAGAGCAAAGTCTCCAGCATGGTTTCCAAGGCACCCACTCAGTTGGTGGTAACATAGATTTGATGTTTTCATGCTATTTTAGGAAATGAAGAGTGGTTTCCAAGCCTCCTATACAGGACATGATAATATTCCAAGTGACCAGGAAAAGTAAGAGAACAGAAGTAGCTGTTACTTCTTTTTTAGTAACACGGATTGATATGTTATACTGAAGCAGTGAGCTGAAACTTAATCTAATGCCTAAAATGTATTTGGTGTCCAGCTAGTATTAGGACACTTTTCTAAACCAAAGATTTCATTCGACATATTTACTATCCCCTAGGAATGAAACACTGTAGCAACTACATAAGGGTGGGTAGCAATTAGAAGCTATGCATTCCATGCGATTTTTACCATAATATTCATTCATTCATTTGTTCTTTTGGCAAATTTGATGGAGTACCTACTATGCAGGAGGAACTATATTGAGTTCTAAAACTTTAGAAATCAATGCAAAAAAAAAAAAAAAGCTATCCTAGTTTCCGCTCATGTTTATGCTCTCTGTTCGTCCAAGTCCTTTGAGAAGCAGACACCGAGACGGGATTAAACATGTGAAGATTTTACCCGGTGATGAAATAGACAGAAAATGGAGAGGGAGCTGGAAAAACTAAGAGAGCTATCAGATTGCATTGCAAGGCTGTCCTCCAAGAGGAGAGAGGGAAGGAAGACTGTGTGGGACCCGGTCCAGATCCCGGCGCAACCAGCATAAAGAAGATGCAGAAAGACTGTCCAGGTCAGGGTGGGGAACTTAAAGGACAGTTGCCTGTCAAAAGAGTCCCATTTCTCCCCAAATGGGCCTATTTTAATATTCCTGCTGTGCTCATTTGCTGGTTGGAAACATCCCATGGGAAGCATGGCTTTGACTCATACAGGGCAATGAATTTCTGAACAAGTAGCTGGGCTACTGGTCAGCTGTAATTCTTGCACTTAGAGGCTGTGAGAGGCATTCTCATGGCTGCCATAGGCTCTGTTCATATCTTTATTGCAACATTACCTATTTTAATTTGTCCTCCTGACTGATAGTGAACAAAAAAATGGAATCTCATTTATGCCCAAATCATAAAATGTTGATTCTGTTCTGCAGAATTAGATTTTGGAAACTCCACTGTAAAATCCCTAAAATATCTGGTATTTCAGTCCAAAACCTAAACTTATTTCTGGTTTATATATTCAGTGCTTGATGCTAACCTAATGGCAATGAAATGTATTTCCAAAAAAAGAGCAAAGTTTAAAAATCTTTTATAGCAAAATTGCACGTAAAATATAGACTATAGAGGAAAGCTTCTGGGATGTCCTAATAGTATTTTATTTCTTCTAAGCGTCTTGAGTTGGTATTTTTGAATCGATATCAAAGTTGGTGTCTTTCCGCTGTTTGAAAACAAGGTCATTGTGAATTCAAAGCATTGTCAAGCCTCATTGATATCTTTTACTTCATGATATCAGTCTAATTTGAGGCCATCGATTCTTACTGACCTTTTGCCAGTTTGGAGCTTGATTTTTTTTGTTGTTGTTACTCTTTGCTGACAGTAATTCTCTATTTTAAAATGGCCTTTTACTGCTTTAAGGATCTGTTTATTTTTTAAGCAATTTTGCAGCAGAAGTTTTGGAGGCAGTGTCATGTGGTGTAAAGATCATGGTCTTCGAGGTCAAGTGGATGTATCTGGGTCTCACTTCTACCGCTTATTCATTGCATGACTTTAAACAAGCTGATGAACCTATCTGAATTTGCTTTCTTCTCTGTAATTTAGGGATAAAAATTCCCACCTCTCAAGTTGCTGTGGGAAAGAAATGAGGCAGCTGCACGAGCTGAGGCTCCCCATCTGGACTGTCACGTTACCCGGTGTTTTGGCCTCCTTCTCACTTGGGGTCGCTGGAGATGCACAGACCCCAAGCCTGCTCAGTCCAATCACCCAGGTCTCCAGCACAGCCCCTCTGCAGCTGGTTGCATGGTGCCTGAGCTGACAGGGCCACGACTCCTTGGCCTCCTAGGGTCTTGTGCAATCCCTCCTTCAGCACAGGTGTCAAATGCTACCTCATCCTCTCATGTCCATCGCTATCCCATGATTATAAGAGGGAGAGTGTGTTGTCTGAAAAGGCCCAGGAGTACAGGAAGCAAGTCCCTCGATGTCCCATAGACCTAGACCAGCCCATGGTCTGCAGTCACTGAGGTCCAGCAATCAGATGTGGCATGACCCCTTTTCTTGTCAGGTTTGCCATTCACCTTTGAAACTGAGCAGGACCCTGTGGGGCCTTCTCAGGGACAGATACCCCCTGTATCTCCCACCTGCCTCTTGTCTGTAGAAAAGCTTAAGCTTCCTAGGCCTTCCCCAACTTCCAAAGAGCAAATTTAATCAGAGAAGTGAGAAAATGCAGAAACAAAGGAAAACATTCAAGCAAGACAAAATGATAGTTTAGCCATAAAACAGTCAAAGACCTTTAGTTCCTCCTCAAGAGCTATATATAATATTCTGAACAATACCCTTGAGCTGTTTTGCAGATACTAAGACCCCCACCAGGTGGAAGAAGTTAATTGCATGCTGACCACCAGTATGTAGACCCCAGACCAGTTGCAACCAGAAGGTTATGACTGAGATTCCCAAAATATCACTCTGTTACCTCACCATCAACCAGTCAGAGAATGGTTCATGAACTGATCACTTAACTGCATGCTGACCACCAGTATGTAGACCCCAGACCAGTTGCAACCAGAAGGTTGATGACTGATTCCCAAAATATCACTCTGTTACCTCACCATCAACCAGTCAGAGAATGGTTCATGAACTGATCACACACCCTGTGACCTCCTCCTTCACACTGTCTTTTAAAACCCTTCCCTGAAAGCCATCAGAGAATTTGGGTCTTTTGAGCATGAGCTGCCCATTCTCCTTGCTTGGCCCTGCAATAGATGCTGTACTTTCCTTCACCACAACCCAGTGTCAGTAGATTGGCTTTGCTGGAGACACAAGGTTGGTTGGGTAACATCTTCTATAAGAGCTTCCTCAGTCAAGGTTCTCATACCTGTCATCTTGGCTCTTAAAATCCTGCTCACCCTACTCTCTTAACTGCATTCTCTAATTTCCCACCTCCGCACACTTCAATCACATACCCTCGCAGACAGAGGGTCCCTACGGTGCTGGGCACCTGTGTGGCAGGGGCTCAGTAATGCTCTTCTCCTGGCTTCCTGCCTCTCGGTCTGTGTGGCCTGAGCTTGACAGCTCTGCGGTGCTCAGCACACGTCCCTGTGTGAGATTCTCCTGTGAGCTGTTTGGTCTTTGAGAGACTGTTTGTGTTGGATATTCCTTAGAGACTCTAAAGGACAGAACTTTGGCTGAAATATTTTTAAAGGCCTTTTTGTTGCATATGCAGAGCTGCAAATAATCTTGTGTACTTAGTCCATAGTGTGTTTGCATTTCATTCGTGAAGTCACAGAAAGAAATACATGCTGAGCAAGGAGAAACTTCGAGTTTGTGTGATTACCCATTCTGTGGTCCACTGGGAATCTGTGGGCAGGGCATTTGTTATATGCCTGCTGCTTGTTTGGTTTCCTCAACTTTTTGTATCTAAGAGAGCACAGTCTCAATTGCCATGAAGGGTCTGGCGAGTAGAGGGGCTCTGAAAGTGCTGGGGGAGGTGCTAACATCTCCATGCTCGTGACGACATGCACAGACCAAGGGTTATTACTGACGTTGGTATCCAGGGATAGAGAGTGTTTGAATATTGAGAGGTAGGATCAGGGTAAGGTAGGTAGGCACTTGCCTTGGGTGAAAATTTTGTAAATAATATTTTAATGCGTTATTTTTTTTTGCCATGTCCCACGGCATGTGGGATCTTAGTTCCCCCACCAGGTATTGAACCCACGCCCCCTGCATTGAAAGTGCAGGGAGTCTTAACCACTGGACCGCCAGGGAAGTCCTTAGTGCATTATTTTTGAAAACTCAGAATGCATACAAAAAATCCATCATGAATGAAATGTCAAAACTGTAAATGAAGGTAGGGTTAGTAACGGTGTCTCACCAAGTGTCAAGCCGTAATGGAGCCTGCAGCAAAAGGGAAAACCAGGAATGCTGATTCTGGTTTTATTTAAATTTTTAATGTTTTATTCATCACGGACATTTAGCGTTCATTTGATCTTTCAGAAGATTGCATTGAAGTATTATTTTTCTTCATTACTGAGTCTTTTAGCATCCCTTAAACTTTGAGCCTAAGGCCAGTGTTTCTCTCACCTCATCCTACTTCCAACCCTGCTGAGAGCTGCTGGATTTTAAGGTCATCCATTTTGTTTCCTTTCATCTCTTGCCTATTGGTCGAAGGTAGTTATGGCCGAAGGGCACAAAACTGCCGTATATCAGAAACTGCATTGTCAATATTTAATATGAATTTGCATGTGATTTATTTGGGCTTTGTAAATCAATCTTCTCCTCCACCAGAAATCCTTCAGGGGGGAATTGAATAGTACTAGAATAAATTAGTAATAAAAGAAATAAATGATTTTTTTAAAATAGATTTTTCAAGCGCTATAAACCTTCAGGGTGTGTTTAAGCCATGGCATTATTTTTCACTCCAACACGTTTTCTAAGTAGAACGATAATCATCTTGTTTATGAGATTACTGCACGGTGGTGTATCTGAGGCATATTTCAAACTTTTGCCACCTGGGAGTCATCATCGGCGTTAGCCTGTGTGTGTAGAGCAGCTGGTAGAAAGCTTGTGCTTCGCTTTATGCCTCGCTTGTATCACAAGGTAACATGACACAGGGTAAGTGCACAGTATTCACAATCAGAAGTCACTGATTCCTCATTTGCCACTTATTACCAGGGTTAAGCTTCAACTTCTCTAAGTCTTGATTAACTACATCCTTTCAATAGAAATAACAATAGATTCTTCCCAGGGCTATTGGAAAGAACAAATTGAATCATAGGGGAAAGTGCTTTGTAATCTGCCAAAGGGCTTTACAAATAAAATGAGTTCTTGCCTTGATCAATGCTCTACCACAGAGCTGATGAGTGTCTGATGGAGCTGAGGTTGATTTGTCTGCCAGAAGTCGAGAGAATATCTACCAGCTAGGTTGCATTTTCAGTTGCAGCATGTTATTCTAAAACACACTACCCAGATAAAGGGATGGTGAAAGGAAATCCTTCATTGAAAAGTTTATGCTTATAAAACGCAAAGTAACCATAAAGAGTAACTTGCAACAAAGCTTCCTGAGAAGGGTATACAGACTTCAGATGAACTCTAGCTAACTGCACAAGATTTTAATTGATGTGGCAGTGTCAAAATAATGAACAAAGGAACGGAAATATGCCCCATGGAGAAGACAGTTGTTTCTTCAGGAAATGCAATATTTGCACCAATTCCTGGAAGCCAAGGGCCAATACATCCTAACTAACTGGACGAGCAATTGGTCATCTTGACTTTAAAAGTATCCTACCTACTGGAGACTGGAATAGTCCCTTAACATACCTAAGGGGAAAACCAAAGGGTTAAAATTATCCTTTAGAATTTTCATCTGTCAGGCAAACAGACACCATTTTTGAAGAGTAATTACTTTTCCAAAAAAACCCTTAATTCAGAGAATGCAAGTTTCATTGATTTTGTTGCCCTTGTTTTGTGCAAGATGTATGGAGCAGGTGATACACAAAAGTCAGGTCTTCAGTTAAGCCACTGGCAATTCCTGTGGCGAGGAGAAAATGTTCTTAGATGGATCTGTATGAACTCAGAAGAGAGCATGCAAATAGTGTCGATTTTTTTAAAAAAACTCAGTTACAACAGGAAGAAGGAACAGAGTAATATGTATCGTACATGAGCCCAATTCTGTGGAAGAAAATGGATGTTATGATTTTTATGGCTTTCTAGTCATTCCTTTTATTTTCTCAGGTGAATTTCTTCTTGTTCATTTGCAACTTCCCCATGAGTTTTTTTTATGTCAAATGATTTATGAACTACGGCATAACATAGTATGTTTCAAGAGTAGTATTGTAGTAAATAGGTCCTAAGTGATAGGAAAGTTAATAATCCATACAAACTAATAAACACATTCTAAAACCTTAAAAAACAAACAAACAAATAAAAAAACATTCTTTGCGGACTGCATTGTAAGATGGTTATGTCTGAACATGAAAGTAGAGGTGAATTGTCTCCTATCTGACAAGGCCCTTGATTGGCATTAGTTTCATCTTTGGAAAACCTCAAAGCCCCAGAAGAACTCTCCAAGGGAAATAGCACTGCCTTGAAGGAGAAGGTTGGCAGGGGCTTACTTCTACTATACACTCATCCCAGGTCCCAGGAATGCAATTCCCTGCAGTGGAGGGTTTACTTGTTGTTGTGTAGTGGTCAAGTCTCCTAAAATATTTGTCAATAGTAAACTAAAATATCTTGGTAGGTGAGGCTATTTTAAACAACACTGCTCATTGGGCAGCATTTTAAGAACTTGAGTATTGTATAGAAGCCATCAAAGGAAAGTAACAGACACCCGTTATTGACTTAAATTATTTTTCTTATACTGTTACCTAAAATACAATGAACATTGTGATGCAGTGAGCAGAGTTGTAGTGTGTACACACTGGGTTGCCTGGGTGATGAGCCAGCAGGGACTGTGGGACCCTTCTCCCCTGTGGCTGGCAGCTCCTTTCTCCCGACAGCAGGGCCTGGGCTGTCCTTTGCAGATCCACTCCTGCAGACAGCCGGCACCCACATCCCCAGTAATGGTTTGATTATCCCCATTGAGGGGGCTGCATCCCATACTTGCCATATAAAGAGGAAGACCTACATAAGGAAGGTCCCTATAGTGGGACACAAGCTCCAGCGGGTGCCTGGGCTTTCCTCTCCATGGGGCATGGGAAGGTGGGATATCCCATGAGTTCTCTTGTGTTAATCCGGTCTTGTTAGTTTTTTTCTTTACTCAGTAAAGCCTATTCCTTATCCTTTTCCTTGTGGAATTTGTCCCAAAGCACGATAGATGACAGATGAAAAACTGATCCAGTTTTTATGGCAAACGTGAAGTTAGGTATAAACGCCCTATGAGTTTGGCTCTTTTATAACCATGAAACTAAAATTTTAAAATTAACTGCTAGTGTAAAAAATCATATTATAACATTAATTATTATTAGTAATAATTGTTGTCTTGGTGAAACTAGATCATACAAGTTGTGTTGAATAAAGGTAAGAGTATCCCTAGTTTCAGTTGTATATTAATCCATTTTATATTTTAACTTAAATGATATTAAATTTAGAGAATGCTTCTTTGGGTAAGTTTGATGGGCAAAGTGATATTAATAACTTCAAGGCTTTTTCAGTAAATAGAGCCTCGTTGAACCAAAATTCTTGCAACAATTCCTGAGTGTGTATTTTGAAGGGATGTCCCATAATAACTTGGAAAGCTGATTCGTTCACATGAAAATAAGGTCAGCATTGTGATGATATTGAATTCACTATATTCGGTGTCTAATCCAATTACTGGAGGAATTAGAAATCGAAAAAATTCTTTATTGTAATTCTGGCAGTTGCTGCTAATGAATAGCTCTAAGTCAGTGCAGAGGAAGATGCGCTGGACTGGATGCTATGCGCCCACCTGAGATGGGAACACAGAACTATCGCTCATCTGGTGCAGGCCCTTCGAGTTTTATGAAATTAGTACCACACGCTGTGTGAGAATTCACATCTTCCACCACTGTTCCCTATTTTTAGCACGATGAAACTTCTATTTAAGCAATGAGTTATGTGTGATTTGGCCTATATTCCACTCACTCATCCATTCGTCTATCAGAAACTTAGTTAGCACATACCATGTGCCAGGCACTATTCTAGGCAATTACGCCCATCAGTGAACAAAACAGGTAAGATCCTTGTCTTCACGGAGCTCATACTCTAGCAGAAGGAGATAGAAAACAAAGCATGTTAATAAGGGAGCTTTACAGTGTGCTTAAAAATGATAAATGCCTTTTAAAAAAGAAAAAAGAAAAAGTAGAAGAGGGTTCAGGGAGTGCTAGGGCTGGGTGGGGGAGGTGCAAGGGGGTCAGGCTAGGCCTCATGGAAAAGGTGAGAATGGAGAAAACATTTGCAGGAAGTGAGGGACTGAGCTGAGGGGATATCAGGAGAAGAACCATGCAGGCAGGAGGAAGGGCCAGGGCAAACCCACCAGGTGGGAATGTGTTCAGGAAACAGCAGGAAGTCGGTGTGGCTGCACACAAGTGAGTTGGGCACACTGGTAGGACAGGAGGTCAGAGAAGTAAGGGGGGAGATTGTGTAAACTCCAGGAAATCAGGATCAGCTCTTTGGCTTTTACTCTGCGTGGAGTGGGGAGCACCTGCTGCATTTTGAGCAGAGGCGTGATGTGATCTGACTCACAGTTTAGAAGTACTGGGGAATTCCCTGGCCGTCCAGTGGTTAGGACTCTGTGCTCTCACTTCCAAGGGCCCGGGTTCGATCCCTGGTTGGGGAACTAAAATCCCATACACCGAGTGGCATGGCCAAGGAAAAAAAAACAACGAAGTGTCACTCTGGAAGGATGGAGCTGCCTTCAACCAAGATGGGGAAGCTGCAGGTAGAGCAGAATTAGGGTGTGGGGAGAGAGATTAAAGTATTTGGTCCTGATCCAATTAACTTTGGGACCATTGGTAGGCTTCCAAGAGGAGAATAAGCTGGGTACAAGAGTCTGGAGTTTGAGAGAGAGGCCTAGCCTGGAGACATAAATTTAGGAGTTGGTGAGTGTAAAGATGGCCGTTAAAGCCAAGAGGCTGAAAGAATGAGACACAGGGAGTGGGTGTAGATAGAGAAAAACAGGACCGAGGATCATGACTCTTATAACATGGAGGACATGTTCACCCAAATCCTGCAGAGGTCTCGGGAGAAAGTTATCATCCAGATTGTCCAGACTGCATCACAGTTACATTGTTCCAAGTTGTCATTAAAATGAAAACACACTTTATATACTAGAGAATTCACAGACCCCATGATGTGTCTGTGGACCTTTATTTGAGAAATCCTGCCCCCCAGACCTCAGTCATAAGCAAGATATTTCTTCAGATTAAGATGGATTAATGTGACTCTATAATCACGCTCATGACTGACTTGCTCCAGAGAAGTGATTTTCACATTTATTCCCATGTTCTATTGTATCAATATATTAGAAATTATACTCAAAATATTCTACATTGTAGAAAAAGTGGAATATTAAAAGTGGGAGTTTAAAAAATAAAGAGTTGTAATACTTTCCTTCCACTCCCCACTGGGCCGTATCCCACTCACCTTGGGGACCCTTAGCCTGGAGCAGCTGTGTTCTTTGAGATTCATGTCCTCTGGGCTCCCATGAAGACTTCAAAGGAATCAGTTTTCAAACCTCAACATTCATATGAATTCTTTCCCAATTCTGAACTCACCTGCAGCATCAACGCTTTCTTGCATCCCCTATCAAGATTTCCTTTCATGTATCTTACAAAAGATTCACCCATCTGGAATCTGATTCTGGTCCAGTGGCTCAAGGTGTAAAAATCTCTAGGGCTCCAGGCAAAGGAACAATCACAAATATCACTTAGGAAAGTCCCCTTTAATGAAGGCCTCATAAGCTCCCTCCAATCCATCTTATTAAGAGCTGGATTTCTAATAAATTTTTCTTTTCATGTTTAAAAATTATTTATCAAAATTCACTATAGGGACTTCCTTGGTGGTCCAGTGGTGAAGAATCCACCCTCCGATGCAGGGGACGCGGGTTCGTTCCCTCGTCGGGGAAATAAGATCCCACATGCCACAGGGCAACTAAGCTTAAGTGCTCTAGAGCCCACCCACCACAACTAGAGAGAAGCCCGGGAGCCACAATGAAAGATCCCGCATGCCGGAACGAATATCCCACGGGCCGAAACGAAGACCCGATGCAGCCAAGTAAATAAATAAATAAATATTTTTAAAAATTCATTATAGGTTTAAGGTATTTTGATTTATAATAATTGCTCCATTTAAAATAGAAAGTTTAACTCTAGGGACTTTTAATATAGGATACTAAAAATAAATTTTAATACGTGAACATATTTTTGTTTCAAAGAAATCTGATGGCATAAAGAATAAAAGATTTCTTTTTAAGAATAAAAGATTTTTAAGCATAAAAATTGTATTAGGATACAATTCTGTGGGGGAACTGGGATAGAAATATGATTTTAAGAGGGAAGTGGCTGATGTACATTTTCTGATGGCTGAAGAAATGTTCAAGTGTTTTAAAAATGAATGTTGTTGGGTATCAAACTGCAATAGTGTTTTTATTTCATTTTTTGTAGTATAGTCCATATTTATCAGAGCAATGTAACAGTTTTATTTTGAAATGTCAACGTACAGTATGTCAGAAATCACATCCTTTGCAACTATTTAACATGAAAAATTTTAGATATCATTTAAAAAATATGAAAGGAATGCATCATTTTTCAAACTCCATTCAATGATTAGAATAGTTTTCAAATTTCACAATTACTTAAACAACAACTAGGATAATCTCAACAAGACCTGCATCAAGAGTTCTTCTCATCAGCAATGGAAAACCTAATTCTTCAGAAGTAGAAAGAGCCATCTTGAGTCAGCAATTTCTTTTGTAAGATTCTTTCCTACTGTCACTGACCTGAAACACCTTGATCACAAATCTTCCTTGACTGTGGATTACACCAGGGAATATGTATCACGTTTAACCATTAACTGCAGTGATGATCATGTCCCAAACTCATTTCTTACAATGGGCAGAGGGTTATGTAAATTTAATATACGCGAGTCACTCAAGGTAGCATGAACCCAGTGGCTTGGTGTTTTCCCTTCACAAGGCCACACTCAGTATGACCGTTGTCACTAGAGAAGAACAGTTGAAGATGAAGGTTCTTCCATCTTGACATCTTGCTACTGCAGCAGCCCTCCTGTCCCAGTTTTCACTTTTCCTGCCACCAGTTTTCAAGCCTTGCTAGATGTGGCGGCCTGGGCGACTACCTTGTCTGTTCTCCTTACCCTTCTGTTTTGCAAGCAGGAAGGAGCACTGGTTTCTTTCTCTCACTGTCACTAGCTCATCCCCTCTCTTCTATCACTTTTCCATTCTTTCCTCAGTCCTGGTCTCCTTCCTGATGTCCTTCCTCTCTTCTCAGCCAGCCTCTGACTTCTGCCATCACCAACATCTCTGCCTAGATGTTAGAGGCAGGGGGATGGAAGAAGAGACACAGAGAGGTACATAATCTGCAAGCAGTGGGCTTCCTTACCCTGGACAAGACCCTGCACTGCCCCCAGGCATGGATATTCCATCCCCTCTTCTTTTCCTGGGAACTGTGGCCTTAGACCTTCACCTCCATCAGGCGTTATGATGAAAGAGGAAGAAAGAGGTGACATAGTTCAAAAATGAAAGCACAGAGAAGATGCAGTGGGAGGGAAGACCCTGTGACACTTGAGGTGGTACATTGTTAACATGGTACATTGAAGAGGTGGAGGGTGACCAGGTCTGTGATGGGGACTCTTAAGAAGGGAAATGATTCATATGGAAAGGAGAACACTCAAGGGAGAAGACCTGATAGCTTGAGTGTTGGCAAGAGGGCCAACGTTCTAGAACCATGAGTGTGATTAGAATGGGACATGCATGCATCTCCTCTGACTTTGGGAAACGGGTGCAGGTCAGTGCTGGAGTGACACCTGGAGGGTGCCCTGTCCTCCCACAGGAAGGGCACAGAGGCAGGTGCACACAGCATTTTGATTGGCTTCCCCTGGAACCGTGCCTGCCTTGGGAGAAGACCTGGTTCTCATGAAGGTGTGCTACTGGGCCCTCTGTCTCCTGTCTAGCTTCATTTTGAGTGAGTTTAAGTATATTTTGAGGACATGTTTATTCAGGCTCACTCATGATGCAGGATTTTCCCTCGGACTTTCCTGAAGATCGGCTGGTAGCTCAACTCCACACATCCAGGTGGCAAGGGCTCTCAAAAATATACCTCATATAGCTGAATATATGATAACATTGGGCAGACTTCTATTCTGAATTACATATGTCTGAACCTCCCCATAAACATTTATTTAGAAAACAGAATGTTTCTATGCTTCTTTTATTTTTTTTAATTTTTTTTTAATTTTTTATTTATTTTTTTGTGTGTGTGTGGTACGCGGGCCTCCCTCTGCCGCGGCCTCTCCCGTTGCGGGGCACAGGCTCCGGATGCGCAGGCGCGTTGGCCACGGCTCACGGGCCCAGCCGCTCCGCGGCACGTGGGATCCTCCCGGACCGGGGCGCGAACCCGGTTCCCCTGCATCGGCAGGCGGACGCGCAACCACTGCGCCACCGGGGAAGCCCTAGGCTTCTTTTAAAAATAGAAAGCGCAAAAGAGAAGTTGATCACAACTGGCTTCCACCTCGAGCCATGGAAAAGCCACTAATAGACAGGGATGAGGGAGAGAAAAGCAGAGCGCCAAAACTTTTGGTGAGGAAGGGGTGCAACAGAGAATGAGCTTCTCCTGAGGAGCCATTTAGGTCTTCCCGGGACCTGCCCACTGGAGCCCACCAGAGCTGCAGTAGGTCACCCCCTCTCTTCCAGTTGGTCTCCAGTCAAACACGTTCTCCAGTAGAAACACCCTGAAACCTGCTCTCTTTCATCTATTGACCTGGCTCAGCAAACTGTGGGTCAAATGAGCTTCCTGAGTTTGCCTGAATGTATTTTTTCTTAAATGGAAAAGTTCATTTTGCATTTCAAACAAGCAACTTAGAGTACAATCAACTGTAACAAAAGACTTGTTCATTTCTTCTAATGGGTTGTAATTGACAGTCTCTGGGATTGTTTATCAATATTTCTCCCATATCGTGTTTATATATTTGCAGTTTATATTTGAAAGACTTTAAGTAGTATTCATCACATGTGCAATTATATTGTATGCAATGATTGATATTCTATGCAGTGTTTTTCCAATTTACCAGTTGCTTGATTTGGAAAAGCACTGTCTTGAAATGGTAAATATTTTTCAAAGGACATTGTACTAAGCCCAACAATTCAAGGTGTGTTTCATGGCAAAAGAATAGAGAAGCAGAAGATCACGCTGATTTCAGCTTTGTTTTCTAAAAGAGACCTAATATAGCTCTAAACATGCCAATTCATAGCTGTTTTATACAAAACAACAAAAGTTGGACGTTATATATAGCCCAAGTAGTTTTTCTGTGATTGTGTGGAGGGGAATTTTCCTATAATATATTCCAAAAGTGTAATTTGACATCTGGGGTTTAATTCCTGCAATATAAAACTGTAATGCACTATTTCCTTCATTGAATTGTTTCCGAATTTTTAGATCAAAAAGTAAAGAACTGCAACATCTCTTTCCACTGACAGACCCATCATTTGAATATGACCAAAAGGATTTTTATGTCAATTAAATTTTATACATCTTTTTTCTCTTGAAAAAAATAGTACATGCTCATTGTGGAAAACTAAGAAAATTCAGATAAACAAGAATGGTGCACGTTGCAAGTAGAGAATGTATTTTTTTTCAATTTACATGAACTACTTATAAAAATTATTCAGGTCACCATCTCTGAGTACAGTATGAAAAAACTCAAATTAATTCAAAAAATAAAATTAGTAGGGAATTAAAAGTAGACTCTTCTAAATAAAGCTTGAATAAAAAGGAAAATTAAAATCAAATCACAGACTATTAGATAATATACTACATTTCCAAACTAATGGGATATGGTCTAGGTCATACTTAAAAGAAAATTCCTGACTTTAATTATTCTTATTATTAAACAAGAAAAAAAATACTTGGTTAAGCATTCAGAAATACAATGTAGAAAACACAAATGGATAAAAGACGCCATAAAGAAGAAAATAGAATTGGATGTTAATAATTTTTTTTAAAAACCCAAATAATAGAATTGTTTCATTTAAGAGCAGGTAATTCTCCACTGTTTCCAGTTTTGCTCATCTGAGGAGATTTACTAGGAGAACTGGCTCCGTATCTTTCAGTGCTGTGTTTGGTTGGTCCTTTCATTATTCTTGACAATTATGTCTTTATTTTAGGTCCGCCTTTGATTTATGAAATGGCACCCATTTTTCCAAGTGCTTCCTTTTCCCTTCATTCTAGTTGGTCTGATATTAATATTGTCATGCTACTTTCTATTTGAGCTTATCTGATGTATCTTCGTCCATCTCTTTAAAACATTTTTTTGCTTCAATTTGTTTTACAAGTTTCTTGAAAATAATATTTAACTAGATTTTGTTTGTCTGACCAAATTGGAAACCAATCTCTGTTAAAGATGGAATTTGACCCATTTGCACTTTATCTCAGTTAATGCAATTGTGTGTCATGCTTCTCTGTTTGTCTGTTCTTCACTTTTCCTGCGGTTTTGTGGGGGCTTGGGGGAGGTGTACCATATTTTATCTTTCTACTGATTTGGAGAATATACATTCTACTCATAGTTTATTCAAGAGTATCTTTCATTAAAAATATGTAAACCCTTCTTGCCCTGTTAATATTATCAATAAAGCCTCAGTGTCTCATATGAGGAATTTAACTTGCTTTACATTTTTTCTTTTTTCCTTACCTCCCAGATTGTGTTAGAAGTATCTCAGCTTTTTAAACTAGGGTGTTACACTTCAGCTTTTCACTCTGTAGCTTCTCTTTCAAAACACTTTGACATTCTAATTACATATAACCATCCAAACAACAATTATTCAATGGGGACTTTGTTTCATTGGCATTGCTATTGTTCATCTCCTTTACTTCCTCCTTGGGCATTTTTAATATGACAAGGGTGTTCCACTTTCTGAATAATGGCATGTCTCGGAATATGTTTATCATTTCCTAGTGCCGGGATGATAAATTGTCTCCGTTTAGAACTCTGGGCCACTCCCTTTTCCCTCAAACCTCTGTGGATTTTGTTCCACTATTTTGGCATGATTCTATGACACGGAAGATGGGAGCTAGAGCCTGAAGTTAACTTGGTTTTACTGCTTGTGTCCTTGATCTTTAAAAATCTGAAATGTCACCAAGACATTTAGATGTAAGTCTCTTTTTGTTTTCAAGGCAAAAAACAAATCAAAACAATACTCTGTTATTCTGAGAGCCTCATCAAGTTGAAGTCTCAGAACTTTCTTCTATTATTCCTTTGTTTGTTTTTTCTTCCTTTGCTCTGTTTTTTTCCACTCTGAATTTCCTTATTCCAGAACTTCAACCCACTGTCTTTTTCACTGATATTCTAGTTTCCATCTAAGTCTCTTCTTGTAGCACATTTGGGAAGGTTGCAAGGTTGGGGAAGAGGCAGGGAGAAAGGTGTATGACTTTAGCTGTCTTGCAAATTGGCACCACTGCGGGGAGGTGTGGCCTATTAGCCCCCCAGGCTGCTGAGACGATGCTCACAGGCTCTCAAGGAGTCTGGATTCCCAGCATCCACATCACCTGCACGCTTGGGCTGTTCATGGACTCCGCAGACCCATTTGTCTGTGGCACCGGAGCTTCTGTGTGGTGGATATGAGCTCTTCCTTTGTAACTAAGATTAATCTGCTGACATTGGCCTGCTGTAAACAGAATTCTCAGTCATCATCTTGGGCAACTTCTTGTGCTCTCTTTCCTAGAGACGCATTCCACAAATGAGTATATTCCAGCGTTCCTTCTGTTGCAGTAAGGGGACTCTTTCCAGGGCCCGAGAGTGGGCTCTTGTCTAACACTCAGAAATGAATTGTTCAAGGAGACACGTGCCCTAGCAGAGAGCAGCAGGGTGAGGGAGCCCAGGAGAACTGCTCTGCCGTATGGTTCACAGTCTCGGGTTCTATGGTGATGGGATTAGTTTCCAGCTCGTCTCTGGCCAATCATTCTGACTCAGGGTCCTTCCTGGTGGCGCACGCATCGCTCAGCCAAGATGCATGCCAGTGAGAAGGATTCTGGGAGGTTGCTAGGACATATGGACCGGCGTCTCCTCTCTCCTTTTGACCTTTACCAAATTCTACCGGTTGGTGGTAGCTTGTTGGTTCTACCAGGACCTCCTATTTAAGATAATTCATGCAAGTGGTAACTATCAGGCCTGGCCAGGGCAGGTGGTTTCAGGCAGTGTTCCCCCTAACATTTCCAGAGTTCTGACCTGCAGCTGGGGTCCTGGCGTTTCTCCTTCCTGCGTGTTCCTTCTCTGGGACCATCTTCTTCCATTCCATCTCTCACTTTGCTTCTGGAGTATGTTCAGGCCCGAACATTTTCACTGTAAGCTTTTGTTATGGTTGTTTCCTTCTCTCATCCCACCAAATCTGCAACTTCTTGACCAGGGATTCCCTGGAAAATTGACAGGTGTCATATTGTTGATTTTAGTTTTTAGTTTGTTCCTTTCAGCCATTAACTCCATACATGGCCTTTGGATATGGACTCCAAAATACTCTAAATAGCTTCAGTAAACATGAATGGTACCCCCATTCATGGCCTGTACTCGGAAATAATCCAGCAGCACAGAAAATGCATTACAGAAACATTGACTTAAAAAATACACACAACCGGGCTTCCCTGGTGGCGCAGTGGTTGAGAATCCGCCTGCCGAAATGCACACAACCTAAAAGTTGAGAGTTATGTTTTATTCGAAGGGAATTTTTAGGACTTCAAGCCCGGGAGGCAGCATCTCAAGTAACCCTGAGAGACCAGCTCCGAGGAGGTGAGGGTGGGGCTAGGATATATAGGAGTTTTGCAACAAAGGGCAGGTAGTCTGAATGTCAAAAGATTACTGTTAATTAAAGAAAACCAGATATCCCAAGTTAAGGAACATAGCACTTTTCTATGTATGGGAAGATGCAGGAGTCTGGGCTCACTGAAATCATTCCTTTGATATGCACCTCAGCTATCTGGGGCCAGAATCCTGCTTTTCTCCATCCTGAATCCCCTCAGGTGCACAGTTGGGGGTGATTGCAGTGGCTGAGGGCTTGGCAGTGGGCAGCCCATTTGTCTCCATCCTAAGTTCCCTCAGGGATCACCATTGGGGGCAGCAAGGTGACTGTAATGTGATGGCTTGATGGCTGCAACATCCCTTCTGCTAGATGGCAGGTGTTTTTTTTCCTTTCTGATTTCTCCCAGGGCTCACCAGCTCACCACAGGCTGTGGCTGCAATCGCTGATGACCGGGACATTCTTTGGTTACTGATACGGCAGGAAATATTCCGTATCGCAGAATGAATTTCATGCCCTCACACTGGTAATCAGATTCCACCTTTCCCAGACATAGGAATCCTTCAGTCTTGGGACTTTGTTCTTTCAGACACCTCTGGGGTTGCAGTGTGAGAAGCAAAATGTCGGAAGACCGTCATATATTCATTAATTCTTGTGGGGAAGAAAGGGCTGGCCCCCAGCACCATCTCAAGCTCTCAGTTTCGGCTTTTGATTCTGTTAGTGCAAGTTTGTGTGCTTGACACACGGTGAGGCCAAACACACCAAAACATCGAGGCTGGAGCAGAGAAGGGTTTATCGCAGGGCCATGTACGGAGAAGGGTGGCTCATGCCCTAAAAAGCTCTGAGTTCCCTGCAGGGTTTTGTCAAATCATTTTTAAAAGCCAGGTTGGGGCTGGGGTCCGCAGGGTATGTGATCACCTTCTGCACAATTCTCTGATTGGCTGCTGGTGAGGTAACGGGGTGGTGTCACAGGGGTTAACTTTATCAGTCCTTAGGCTCCAGGAGGCCTGGGGGCTGTGTGCTCATGGTCTCAAGTAGTTAACGTCTTCCATTTGGTGGGGGGTTTTAGCATCCGTAAAACAACTCAGGAAATGTGTATCAGATACTGTTATCTAGTACTTCAGAGAGGAGCTAAAGCAGAGGATATGGGGGAAGGCCTGTCCCAGGAAGGCCCCATAGGGTCCGGCTCCGTTACAATTCCTCTGCCTCACTAATCCACCTTTGGATTTGACACATTTAACCCCAAATTCACTTTGAGGAGTGCCTTTCTTCTGCCCACCAAGTAAGCCGAAGAGGTGAAGTGTCCTTTTACCATTTAGAGATAATTTCCCTGAGCCATTTAAATTGAGCCCATTCTCCCTTTCCCTGCGTTTCGTCCATGGATCTCCAACTGCTCTACCAAGAGATGGAGATTCAACTGGGATGGCCAAATTCCACAACAGAATCTAGAAACCTTTCTTCAGCTCCTGGCCTTTCAATAGTGTTACAGTTTGTAGCTGTGTCCGGCCTCCTAGACCTGCAAAACTGGGGTCTGGTTTATATTAACTAATGACTTACTAGAACAGCAAATGTCAGCATGGGGTCGCGGGTGGGCTGTGCTGGGCTGGACAAGCCACTAGGGCCTGGGAACACCTGCTCACATTCTTTTCTGCACTGACCTCCAATTATGAAGGAGGATTGTGACTCTCTTCCTCCTCTTGTCTTCCAAATGCTCCTCTGCCCTTCTCTCCTTACCAGGAACCCAGTTTGGAATGGAAACCCTGAGGTTGGATAATTAAGAAACTTGGCAATAATGGAATAATTCTTCATCAACCTTCTGTTGTCCTCAGTGACTCTCACGGTCATGTCGGCGGCCCGCAATGCCAAGTTTTGAATTTACTGTTGTTCCTCCTGCTTTGGTTTCAAGTTTCCCTTCTCCATTTTAGTTAGTTTTGTATCTTTTGTTATATGTTCTGTATACTTTACTTTCTCTGGAGATTGTTTACTTGTAAGAATGATTTTTGATATATGCACTCGTTTAAATTCTATATTTCAATGATAGTGTTGTACCTACAACATTTATATAAACCTGCAATTCACGTATACCCAAATTTTGCTACTCTTTTATTAGTTTTTCAATTAACTGGAATATGTTTTGATAAATCTTTATAGGAAGGTTACATATGAGGTATATTTCAAATTATTTCATATGTGATCATATCTCTGCTGTTTTCTCTTGGTTTTATTTTTATATATCATGTAATATTGTGAAGGTGAAATCTGAAACAAGCTTGATTTTTTTTCATTGTAGGTAAGTTAGGTGAGTTTTTTTTCCTAGGCTGAAGTAGAATTTTTAATTTACATGTGGGGTTGTTTGTGTGTATGTGTGTGTGTGTTGTCTCCGTGTGTGAATGTCTGAATGCTTTGCTAAAGTCTTTCTTTAACTTTGAAAATCAAAACTTTACTATGATTTGTTGAGATCTTTCTGGATCAATGCATGGAGTGGAAATACAGAAGACCAATGAAATTTAAAAGATGTTCAGTCTCTGTGGTAATTAGGGGATCCCAGATTAAAACCGTAACACGATACTTTAGGTTGTCAAGCATTTTTAAACTTTTTGTTTGAAGTATAATATATGTACATATCCTAATTGTACAGCCTGACAAATTTCCATAAACTGAACCTCGGTGTGTAACCAGTAGCCAGATCAAGAGCAAAACCGTGCCAGCTCCCCAGAATCCCGCTTTGAGCCCCATCCAGCTATATTCCTCAGCAGAAGCAACTGACTTCTAACAGCCTAGATAAAGTTTGAGTTTGGTAAACAATTTCAAGTTCGACGACATCAAGCAATGACAAAATTGGGGGAAAGACTTCTCTTTCACAGCTGGGGAAAGTGTAAATTTCCGCAGCCATCTGGAGAGCAGCTAGACAATGCCCACGTTCTCAGTTTGTCAATCTTCCTTTTACATCATTCATTTCTTACTCTCCTTGTCCTCTTTAATGCAGGTTTAATTGCGTTTCCTCTTACCTAATCAGGATCCGGCCAACCAACATTTGCTGCTGTATTTCCTCATTAAACAAGCTTGCTCTTGGCGAATGTTGACCTACAATGCCTCTCACCTTCATCAATTCTATGCTGCCTGTCAAATGTATCTTGGTTCCAGATATCTTTTTCAATGCCCCCCTGTCCTTCCGGTCATCCCCAATCCATTGATTACTTCCCTGAATAAAAGTGAAATTTCTGCCAACTGCAGAAATATACTTAAAGCTCCCCACAGATGGAATAAATGGAAATGATATCTCTGAGGCATCGATGACAACATCTAGCACAGAGCGTGTAGTTAAAAATGGGAGTCTCCTTCCTTTGCCCCTTAACTTCTAAAGCCTCACTTTTAACCTCAAAACATCATGCAAGGCCACACTGGAGCACTTGCAGAGAGTGGAGAGAATCCTTTTCTCTTTCAGAGAAATGTTAATTGGTGGGTCAAAGTTTTTCAATAATATTTTGGCTTATTCTTTTGACAGCGATAAATACAATCTGTGAAAATGTAATTTCCTCCCGATTAATTCAAGTGTTTTCCAGTTGGTAAAAGCCCTGTGGTGTTTTGTACTCTGAGTTGAGCAGAATGAGTGGGGACTGAAAGCAAGCAGTGAAGCACAAAGGCGTGGCCGGGGCATGCAGTGTACATCACCTCACAAGGCGGAACAGGGGCTTCCCTGGTGGCGCAGTGGTTGAGGGTCCGCCTGCCGATGCGGGGGACGCGGGTTCGCGCCCCGGTCCGGGAAGATCCCACATGCCGCGGAGCGGCTGGGCCCGTGAGCCGTGGCCGCTGAGCCTGCGCGTCCGGAGCCTGTGCTCCGCAACGGGGGAGGCCACAGCGGTGAGAGGCCCGCGTACCGCAAAATAAATAAATAAAAAATAGAAAGGCAGAACATAGTATTGTTTGGGGTAGACGGCAGAAGGTACCCCAGTGCATGGTCTCCTGGGCTACTTCAGGTACTGCAACATGGTGACATTTAGCCAGATTCTCCCCATTTCCATATTCCTCTGAAGTGACTTCCCACAGCTTGCTGTGGCTTAACTTGTCCGACTTAAAATTATGCCACAGCGCCCCAGAAAATATTTACTCTGATAGAGACCTCATTTTTTTGGATCCAGAGAAGTAGGCAAGAAGGCTGAGAAATCGAAACATCCCTTCAAAAATGAGCTGCTCGAAGATTTACAGAGTTGTAAATTTCATGAAATCACTACTGGCTTATAGACACCAAAATAAAATGCCATCCTGCACTCAGAGAAGGCTCTCTTCTTTCTATAGTTTACGTGAACGTGCTAAAAAGTCATGCAAGGATTTATACTTGGAGGTGTCGTTTATTTCCTGGTTGGAATGGATTTGTACTTAACCCCTTCATCTGCCTCTTTCTCCAGCGTCCCACATAATCGTGACGCAGAGCTTTGAATTTATTTAACTTGCTTATTTAACTATTACCAAAAACTTAGAGAATAATCTGCAAATAAATATCCCTTTCAGAGACTGCATCTTTAATCATGGTCTCATTAGTACCTCTGCCCATGGAAATAACCAACATCTTGGAAGGATGTGGAGCTCCAGTTAGTAATTGAGAAGTCCTTTGTTTGTTTCACCATCTTCACTACGGTTAAGTGGATAACTTCTTGGCCCTTGATCTTCTGAATCTCTCACACACTGTTTGTATAACTATGGCTACCATCATCGAAGGACTCAATGACTAATCAGAACTCGAGGGAAATTGGAAGCCCGGCATGGAAACAACTATTCTTTCTCTAACTTCTCTGCCTTCTCTTCTTTCCTGCCCCCTGGCCACAACCTTGCCCTGCAGCTCTATCCGAGGGCATCTGTTTTTCTCTCACTGTACCTGGCTGCTCAAGGTCCTTGTTCACTTTCTTATTTTCTTCGGGAGGAGTTCAGGACATGCCACCCCTAAACGTGCCACTTTGGTATATGGATTATTTTGAGCTGAAGACACTTGAAAAACAGCAAATGCAGGGAGAGGCTTTCTTTTTCTGAACTCCCCTCATCTGCCTAAAACCTGATCCTCCAAAAGGAACTCAATTGTCATAAAGCCCCTCCCTGGAAGTTTCATCAACCAGGGAAGATGAACTAATCACCAGAGAGGAGACTAGAAGTTGACACCACATCCAGACACACTTTGTCACATGCTGTCATACCTCCCATCTATTCTGTTAAGGGCCCATTCATCTTTCCTAAAAATCATTTCCCCTCCTTTAAATTGCCTACATCCCTTCTCTCTTTCCCCTATTGAGACAGGTATATAAACTCTCAGACCTCTTTAGCATATTCATATTTTTTCCTCTGTGATGCCCCTTGTATGTAATATTAAAAACTAATAAATGTGTCTACTTTTTCTCCTGTTCATCTACCTGTTGTCAGTTTATTTTATAGAGCCAGCTACAGAAGTTGGGAAGGGAGAAAGAAAGCCTTTCTTCCCCTGCACTTTGATCACTCTGTCCTGATTAGTACGTATCCAGTCCATAGACACATGTGGTCACCAATTTTCTATTTTCAGCGTCTTCTAGGATATTGCCATTTAGATGGCTCCACCTCCCTCACTTCAAATAAATGCATCCAGAACTGCTTATTTCCCCCTGTCTCCTAAAACCAGCTTCTCTTTCCCATTTCTGGATGAATTCTGTTTAGATTTTCCAAAAGACTGTTGACCTGATCTGGAACCTGAAGGGTACAAAGTATTTATTTTCTTTTGCATTGGTTAGATCGAGGGATGATGAGTTTCTTGAGGGTAGGAATTACTTTTCATGATTTGTATTTCCTATAGTGCCTAGTAAAGTATCTCAGTGAATATCTATTAATTATTGACTGACTGATTAAAATGCCATGATAAATGAGGCAAAATATTATACTCCCCCAAATGCGATCAGCCATGAACTAAAAATGTGTGAGAGAATGTACAGCCTCCCCATTTCTGCTACTACCAAAACACTTACAGGTGCCTGGCTTGCCTGGTGGGCAGGTAGCAAAGTTTCTGATCCCTAACTGTCAGCTTTGGTCCTGTTTAACCAAACTTGTGGGGTGGACAGAGATAGAAATGACTTATGCTTTACTAACTTAATTTTAACTGGCCCTTTGGGTGTAAAAGATAGTAAAGTAACCCCCAATGGTGAAATCCTAAGACTATCTTCAATCACGGCATTATCATAATAGTACCTGGAGTAACTAAAAACAAAGCAAAATAAAAACCAACAACCTTCATTCCCCAAATATTCAAACTTCCTTATAAAGGTAATGATTCTGCGTGCATAGTCACTTTGTGCAATACACCATTAAGGGGACTGTGTATAGCCTAAATTCTTCAAAGGCATTTTTTTTTTTGAGAAGGAAAATGTCTTCAGAGACTCTAACCTATAGTGATTCATGAACTGTTTACTTTGATGCAAGAAAAACAACAGCAGAGGCTTACTGAGAGGGGCCTGAGAATTAACACTCCCTCCTTTAAGGATTACCCTGGCGTCCTAGATAATTAGTCAACTGTGTAAGATTTCTTTCCAGCTTTACAAACTAACTGTATTGCCATTCAAGATTAGAAGATAGGTCGGCAGGATTAAGGGCTTTGCTATTAGAAAACAATGGCTTGAATACCTAGGATGACTTTGTTAGAAAGATGTCACAGCTCCCCGCTGTGATGTCCTTAATGGAAGGGATACAATGTGAACTGCTTTGGAAAATAATTACCTGTTCAAGCGATTGCTGTGAAACCTATATACAATATTCTTTATTTAATGTCTTCCCGCTTATTGCATTTTCTTTTTCTAAGTCTGGAATTGACAATTAAATGTGTTTTGTGGGCTATCATCTAACTTTGGGGTTAGATGGGTTTTTAAAAGGTGTTTTCCTAGTGTTTAATGATAGGATTATGTATGTGTGAGTAACTTAGTTTCAAATTTACAAAACTAAAAAAAATGTAGCACGTAAGTGTTCACAGCTCTCCTCATCGTTGAACATAGGACCCATCGTAATGGTCCTACCTTCATTCTGCTGTACTCGGCACAATAGGTTGAGTCAGCAACTTGTGTTTATTGTATTCTGCTAATGTGCGCACAGCCTGGCACCCGTTCACTTTCTACTACGGGCACAAAGAGAAGCGTAATTCCTCCCCTGTGCACTGTGAACAGCATATCCTGCTTTTGGAGAAGCAGGGCTGGGAGCCGGTTTCCTTCCCCATCCATAAGGGATCAAAGGAATCGTATTCTGTTTCCGCTGTGATCAGTAGTAAGGCTGACGGGCTGTTTTTCAAAGCTAAAAGTAGAATAGGCATCTGTTGAAAGAATTAACAGGATTGCTTATTTTGTTTTTCAGTGAAAAATAAGAGGTTGTAGACATTGGAAAAGAAGACACCCATCTGGTTTGGAGCATCATTAGGATAGGTTTTTTGGTCTTGTGATCTCTCAACAGAGAGCTACTGCACGTCCAACCTTCTGATAATTACACGTCTCTTCTGCAGTTTTGTGGATGCATTGGAGCCCCGATTGCCTAGGCTCTGCTGGCCAAGGGAAACACTAAAGAATAGAGGAAAAGATCAATAAAATAAAAGAACTACCACGTACTAGATACATTTTATATATTATAAATACTTCATAATAAGTCCACTGTAAATATTAGAAACTATTTTGGTTAGCTATGGGTGGGATTAGAGGAAGGTTTGCAAGAATGGATTGGAAAATCTGGAGGTCGACCACGTGTCTGTGACCACAGACAAGAACTATACTGCTTCTCTCCTCCCACTCCAGGTAGAGGGAAGGATGCCTAAAGATGAGCGGTTGTGTCAAGGAGTCACCAGAGAGTATGACCTATTGTTCTCAGCCTGTCTTTCTGCCTTCCGCGAGGAAAACTATTTCCCTGCCTCAGCCCAAGCCTCACCAGCAGAGAAGACAACCACCCTCCAAATACTCATTGTCAGAACTTGGGCAAATGCTTTTGTCTTTAAGCCTAGGCCTCGTCCTCTGTGGACCGAGCAGGTTCTCCCCAGCGATCTCTAAAGCCTTTCTTGCTCTAAATTTTGATTATTCTTTTTATCTAGGGACTTGCCCTCTAAAATAACTCATGAAATCATTACTTTTAATACCCCGTTGAGAAAGGGATAGCTATTCTTCCCCCTCCTTAAGGATGAATAAAGAAAGATGGAGAAATTAATTTTGTACTGTATACATAATAACATATGATTAGTGAAATAACCAGAAATAGATTACAAATACACAGATGACTTGACTTCAAGTCAGTTTAGCATCCGGCTTTAGCAAAGCACATGATGTAAAGGGTCAGAACAGATGTCAGAGTCAGGCAGGCAGGAACCTGAAGTCCAGTTCCACTTCCACTTGAGCCCAGTTTACTTTCCTCCTTCTCTGGGGAGTGAGAGACACCGTACAACTCAGAATTATTGCAGGACTGAAATGATTAAGCTATGTAACTAGTACGATGTTTGGTGTGCAGTAGTCCTCAATAAATCTTTGTTTCTCCCATAACCACTCTCTACTTTTTCTGTTCATCTTCATTTCACTAGCCTTTCTAAGGGTCTATCCAGGAAAACCTTTGATTTTTGTAATCGCCCTTGCGCATTACTACATTCTGATTATGTACCTGACCCCATGCTAAATCCTTTACCTGCATTTCCTCTTTTAATATTTACAAAAACTCCCTGAGGTAGACACTATTCTTATTGCCCACATTTTCTAACTAAGGCAGCTCTGTGTTTAGAGATGTATTATTCACCAGGGCTACACAACTAGTAGGCCCCAGGATTTGAACAAAGTTCAATTAAGTACCAAAGTCCAGGTGATCAGCCACCACATTATAATTTATCATTTCCTGTCTTGAGAGGTGTAGAATCAGAGACCATCATTCTCTTTCCTGGTGGAATAAATAACAAATTAGTAATCAACTGCACTGCCAGCCTTGGTTTTGTTACCTAAAACCTAGAAGGTACAGTTTAGACAATGAGTCTTCATGAATGAAAAATGTCCACATAACCTTCTGGTTCTTGACTTTTAGGTAATAGTTCCAGTGGCTGCTGTCACTGGACAAAGCACATGCATTCCAAGAGTTAATTGTTGCTATTTTGCCTCCTGACGTTACATCAACTAAAAGAAATACACATTTTTCAGTTTTTGGATGATAAAAAAAAGTTCTGGAAATGGATAGTGAGGATGGTTGCACAACAGTGTGAATGAGCTTAATTCCACTGAACTGGACACTTCAAAATATTTAAAATATTAAGTTTTATGTTATGTATATTTTTACCACAGTAAAATAAATCTGCTTGAAGTTATCAGAGGCCTGACAAGAAGGTAAAGATGACTAAGTCAAGTCTCAGAGAAGGCAGCTAAAACCAAGCAAAAAAAAAACACTAAAACCAGAAAACAAGAAAGATAAGCCCATCATTTGGGGTACCTTTCTGCCCAGGGACCATTGCCAATGTAGACAAGGTAGCTGACAGTCTAATCAGCATTTTTCACAGCATTGTGGAGTCTGAGAGAAGAAAGCATTCAGGAAGAAGTAAGAGCTCAAGACTACTACAGCTGAGGTCCCTGGTAAACTCCACGTGCTCTAGGGTGGGTCCTAAAAGGTTGCACCCTAGGGAGGGAGAATTGGAAGAAAACGCTCATTCACATTGCATCCCATCTTCAAACCATCTGAGTGGCCCGGAAATGTCAATTCTGAAAATGAATTGATGTAATCTGGATTGCTAGGACCCTACAGGGACATGGCAAGAGTAAATAAAAATGGTTTTTGGAGGAAAATGATACGACCCCAGGTTTCAAGTTACTTCTACAAATTTTTAAATACAATTCTTGAAATGCCCCTCTCCACCTCCAAAAAAATAAATAAATCACAATCAGAGTCAATACTACATAAAGGAGAATCAGCAGAAACAAACTGCAGTAGAAACAGCTCTGTAGCTCCAGACATTGCAATTATTAGGTTTAAAATCAGTCTTCTTATTCTGGATTAGGAGCTAAACCACAGGATTGACTGTTCATAGATCTAGAAAACAAAAAATAACATGGCTTTAAAAAGAGCAAAATATAATTACAGAAAAAAAGGTTAAATATAATAACTAAAATTAAGAACTCAATGTTAGAGTTAACAGAAGACTAGAAAAATTTGAAGAGAAAATTAGTGAATTGGATAAAAGATCAGAAGAAAAATATCCAGAAGAAAGCATGAAATAAAAGGATGGAAAACACAAAAGAGAGGATAAGAAACACAGGGAATACAGTTAAAAGTCCTAACAAACATAATGGCTTTGAAGTTTCCAAGACGAATGAAAAGCATCAATTCACAGATTGAAAAATTTCAAACAAAACCCAAGCCAGAAAAATAAAAAGAAATCCACACCTAAAAATACCAGAGTAACACCATGGGCAGTGGTGGCGGAGGGGGTGTGGGGGTGGCAGGGGTTGGGGTAGAGAGACAAGGGAAAATAAAAGAAAAAAAATCATAGAAACAGTCAGAAAAAAAATTACTTTCCAAAGAACAAGGATGTCTAAAGTTAATGGGATAGTATCTGCAACGTTCTGAATCCGATTTTGCAGCAAAAACGTCCTTCAGAAATGAAGGTGAATTAAATATATTTTCAGACCAAAAAAACTGAAATAATTCATCACTAGCAGATCTAGTTTTAGAGAGAAAACTCAAGGATATTCTTCAGGCAGAAGAAGACTTAGTCCAGATAGAAAGTTTAAGATGCAGAAATGAAAATAATAAATATATAGATTAATCAAAACTAATATTGACTTATGTTATTATTTTCATAAGGTTTCTATTGTAGGCAGACTTAAAATTGCACAACAGGAGAATAAACTGAACCAAAGTGTTCTAATGTCCTTGCAGTACCCAGGAAGAGGGTAAAAGTGCAGAGTAATGTACAACTCTGATGAGTCAGGATGCATGCCGTGATCTCAGGAAGAACTGCTAAAAGAATCGTAAGGGCATACCTTCCACACTGCCAAAATAATGAAATAATTTTTTAACCCAATAAAAGTTAAGAAAAGAGGGACAAGAGAATATGGAATAAGTAAGAAAAATAGACATTATAAGGGTTATATATAGAATTATATTCAAATGTAATATAGTATACAAATGTAATATTTGTATGTTATACTCAATATAAAAGAATAATACCTCAAATAAAAGACAAAGCTTATAAGTATGATAAAAAAAGTCTATATGCAATTTAGGGGAGACATCTAAAACACAAGGATACAGAGAAATTGAAAATAAATGAATAGGAAAAATATTGCATGTAAGCATAAACCAAAGTAGAATGAAATAGCAATATTAATATCAGAGTAGATTTCAAGGCAAAATCATATTGGTATTACTAGATAGGAGGAGAGGCACTTCAAAATAATAAAATATCTAATTACATAGCATTACATGTATGTATCTAATAACATAGCATTACAATTAAGTCCTTACACGATCTATAGTATCCATTTCTAGTGAATTTTAACTGAAACGCGAATGAAAAGTAGTGAATCACAACATCATCTGTCATCAAGAATACATACATTAAAACCACAATAAATTACTATCTCACACTCCTAGAATGGCTAAAATTAGGAAGCTGACAAGTCTAAGAGTTGGTGAGGAGCAACTGGAACTCTCACACTGTTGGGTGGAGTGGGAATTGGGAGAACATATTGGCAAACACTTTGATTTTCTTTACTAAAGTGACCCTATGACCCAGAAATCCCACTCCTAGGTGTATGTCTAACATAAATATCTATCAATAGTAAAAAGGATTCATGCATTCTAGCATATTTATAGAATGCTGTAAAGACTAAAAATGAACTTACATGCAACATGGATGAATTTCTCAGACATAGGGTTGAGCAAAAGACGAAAAATAACATATATACTATAATTCCAGTTATATAATGTTAAAAAAAGAAAGGCAAAACTTAGCTGTAGTTTTTAAGAACGCATGATGTGATGACTATTACTCTAAAGAAAGCAAGGAAATGGCCATTCCCAAGGTCACGACAGTGGTTACATTTAGGGAGTAAAAGGAGATTATATCTGGGGAGGAGTATGTCTGAGCGTACTGGGGCAGCTGACAGTGTTCTATTTCTTACTTAGACTGGTAGGTATAGGGGGCTTATTTTATAATAGTTCATTAAGGTGAACATTTATTATTTATACACTTATTCTCATGTGTTGCTTTACAATTCTTAATAAAGTTTTAAAAAAGGAAAAAATCACAGAATAAAAACATGCCTTAGAAAATCAAAATATGATTTCAAAAAAAAAAAAAACCAACAACTCTGGAATATAAAGTCCAGTATATTTCCTAGAAAGACAAAGAAATAGAAAACAGAAAATAAATAAGATAGAGGATCAACCTTGAAGGTGTGCGTTGAATGGTTAGTAGATCTGAAAAAAGAAAAGAGAGAAAGTGGATGGGAACATCTTCACAAAGAGACAATGAAATAGTTTTCCAGCATGGGAGGACATAGTTTTTTAGATCACAAGGGCCCCTTCAAAATAGCCCACACTAAGACACATTACTGTGAAATTTCAGAACACAAGAGGTGAAGAGAAGATTATGAAGTTTCCTGGAAACAAACAAGATAAGCTTACTTAAAGGATCAGGGATCAGAAACCTGTTGTGCTTAACGACAGCAATGCTGGAAGCCTTCCAGTCTCTGGAACATTATTACCAACTTCTAGTTCTACCCCAACCATGTTGTCAATCAAGTGTGAGGGTGGAGCACAGAATTTTAGACCTGTGAAGCCTCAGTTTGCTTCCTTGCATTCTTTCTCTGAAACTGAACTAATGCTTCCTAAAATGAGTTAGTACAAAGTGATAGTCCTCTGATGGAAAAGAGAGAGGATTCAAGGTGATAGAGTGAGAGCAATTTCAGGAAGAGGTTAAAGAGGAGAGCCAGGCTGCCATCAGCGTTGAGAGAGAAAAAGACAGATCTGACAGGAGGTGAACAAAGGGTCCTGGGAGTGTGTCAGAAAAGAAGCCGGGAGCTGGTAGATTTCCTAACTGGTGACTGGCGAATGTATTGAGGAATTCTAGAGCTTTTAAAGCTTTGGGGCTTTGGCAAGACTTAACAATAGGATACAGAAAATTAAGCAGATGAATAAACAAGGTAACGATTAAATCCAGGAAAACAAAACATATATAAGGAAAGAAATGTAACAGTGAAAGAAAAATAATTAGTATAGATTCAACCAAATATTGTGTGAAACTGTATTGAA
The DNA here is from genome assembly GCF_002837175.3 of Physeter macrocephalus. NCBI lineage: Eukaryota > Metazoa > Chordata > Mammalia > Artiodactyla > Physeteridae > Physeter > Physeter macrocephalus. The sequence continues at coordinate 98,834,279 of NC_041218.1, read as the reverse complement.
AGATGGAAGGAGCGGGAGAGAGTGTGGGGTAGTGGGGAAGGGTTCGAGGGCTAGAAGGTCTAAACTGTAATATTCAATCATTAGGAAGTTAATCAATAAGGACTAAACTTGTAAAGTCAAGGAGTAGGATAGGCATGTTATTTAAACATAAAAGCTCAAGTATAAGACTTCCAAAAGAAAGCATAATAGAAAATCTTTGCAACTTTAAGCTAGGCAAAGAATTCTTAGACAGGACATATTTTTATATTATATGCATTATAGCACAAGCTATAAAAAATTGATAAATTTGACTACAATAAAATTGGCTAAATCTATACTGTCTTGATTACCGTAGCTTCATAGTAATTCATGACGTCAAGGAGTCTAAGGCCTCCAGTTTTGTTCTTTTTCAAGAATGCTTTGGATATTCTAGGTCCTTTACATTTCCAGGGTCATTTTATTTTATTTTTTTAATTTTTATTGACATATAGTTGACTTATAATATTGTGGTATACAGCGAAATGATTCAGTTTTTTTAATATATATATATTAAAATGTCACATTCTTTTTCACTATGGTTTATTACAGGATATTGCATATAGTTCCCTGTGCTATACTGTGTGACATTGTTGTTTATCTGTTTTATATACAGTAGTTTGTACCTGCTAATCCCAAACTGCTAATTTATCCCTCCCTGCCTTTCCCCTTTGGTAACCATGTTTGTTTTCTGTGTCTGTGAGCCTGTTTATGTTTTGCAGGTATGTTCATTTGTATCATTTTGAAAGATTCCACATGTAAGTGATATCATATGATATTTGTCTTACTCTTTTCCAAAGTCATTTTAGAATTAGCTTGTTAATCTCTACCAAAACAGCCTGCTGAGATTTTGACAATTTATTTTACTAAAACTATATCAAAGTTCTTGACAATTAGTCAAAGAGCCCCCAAATCTCCATGTCTGAGTTCCGCTGTTAACTAAGCAAGTACTATATCTGTGAATTGGGGGCGTGGCTTAGTGGTCAGGATGTCAGTGCCACAGCTACATGGCTCAGGTCCAAATCCTGGCTCTGCCAGTTACCAGCCGTATGACACGCACATGGTACTGAATGCTCTACGTCTCTACTGCCTAATCTGCAAAAACCCTGCAATAATTGCACCTAGTCCATGAGGCGGTAGCAAGGTAGATGCGTTAATATGTAGAAAACTCTTAGGTCAGTAACTGGCATGTATCAAGTACTAGGTAAATCTTTGCTCTTACAATTATATACGGTGTATATATTTTCCTTGCCTCATCCCAAAATTTATTTAAGGTGGCTTACAGTGGTACATAAAACATCAACATAGTTAAATGAAAAATCAGAACAAAAGCAAAGAAAAATAACTTGCACTAACTGATTCTGGATTTTTCCGTATTTTCCAAAAGTTCTCATTAAAGATTTTTTTTTCTCTCTCTCATGGGCATGATTTTTATGAGGAAGTTTACATTTCTAATCTAGATACGTGGATGTAAGAGAAAGTAGATCCAAATGGAGCAAAAGTATGAGCAAAGCCTCAAGGAGACCTGTGGAAAAACAAACCCGGCAGAGCATCCAGAGCAAACGCCACTGGGAGTAACAGGAAGGGAGAGGAGTTCCCACAGAGTCGCTTTACAAACGGTGTGGAGCTCACGCTGAGGAATCCCATTGAGGGTAAGAGGCTTTCGAGAAAGGAGTCTGCATTATTCGACTGTTGTTTCAAAGTATTAATCTGAGCTTGGTCCTTATTAATTTCATAATCAGATGTGTAAGAGTCATCATGGTGAGATCCAAGTAAACTTTTAGTAAAGGGAAACAGAAATGTAAAGTAAAATGACGGTAAGGAAATCAAGCTCTTCTCTTCATAGGGTCGACCATGCATAGCACACGGGTGATCACTCGTTTTCAGAAATCTAGGTCTAAAATACATATGGCCTTTAGGTAACTTATACTGAGCATCAAAGGGAAATATTTTAAGGCCTCAGAGCTCCAGACTTTCTTACGTTTTTCGTATCATTTTCCATAGTGCAAAGACATTTAATAGAAAGAGGGAGAGCCAGTGTTCCTGAGAAATGACTTTCCTTTTTCACCCTTCTTTGCAGTCAAGGTTGAAGTAGCCTGGGAGACATTTACCCTGCAGGTTCCGGTGGCCTGGGACTCTCGCTCATCCAAGCTACTTCTAGGCAGCTGGTTAAGTTCACAACTTTGCGGTAATATCATACCCAGGACTGAAACAGAAAACCCCTGAAGACAATGGACATTTACTACCCTGAGGGGTGATCTGCTCTTTCTCTAGTTTCCTGGGATAAACAGGGAGGTGATGGCAGATAAGCCCTCAGCACAGAGCAGTGATACTCCCTCCTTATTTTCCTAACTTTTCCTTTCTATAAAACTTTTCCAGTAAGTCATAGAGTAATAGAAGGTTCAGGGGCTTGATTAAAGTAGAAAAAAACACATTCCAGATCACTAACATGAAACCAACCGTATTTCAAATGTAGGAAATATAAAATAGAACAGAAGGGAAAATGGCATAGGGTCCAGTTACAGTATCTATATTGCCAAGCCTACAAAATAGGGGAAATCTAAATATAAAACGAAATAGATGTATTTGTTGATTTAAAGACAGAGGGAGGTTAAAGATAAATAAATAAGGTTGGCTAGGACACTATATCCCACATTACAGGTGAATTTTAATTTGGACAGTAATAGTTGTATAAGCAGAGGACCATGATCCAAAACATTCCATAAACAATATTTCCTTGTTCCAGAATGTCATTCTTTCCTTTTGAGAGGAGAACAAATTTTTCTTCTGGAAATAGCTGATATGTCTGTTTTTAATAAAAAATCCCTCAGTTGAATGCCTGAGCTGCATTCTGTGCTTCCTGAGTCAGAGTCTCAAGGTGGATGGAAGCATCTCTACATCCTTTTCATGCCAAAGGTGATTCACAGGGTTCTTTTCCAGCACTATTCCTAGTTTGGCTGAGAACTACCTAATGACCGTATTCGATGCTCAGGCTCTAAAAGCCAGTTCTGTTTTTAGCCAATACTTTTCTTCCCTTCTAAATTACAAAAGAATCAGCTTTTCTCTCTCAAATTTCATCTGGATATTTTTCAAGAGCAAACGAATTCTGAAGCAGGAGAGGAAACCGAAAACGACAAGTTTCAGTGAACGGGTTTTATCAGCCTAGTTAACATTAAAGTAACTTCAAGGTAAGATTCCAGGGGAGAATAAAAACATTTCTTGTCATGCTAAAGCACTGTAAGCATTCATTTCACTATACATTCATGTTGCATCTTTTGGTGACATTTTTTTAAAAATAAAGAAATAAAGAAAAGGGAAGCTGTGTTAGTCATATATCAAATCTCGACTCAGTCTGCTGTACAATGAAAGGCTGAACGTGGGCGAAAGTGCGTTGTGGTTGGAAACCTATTACTAATTCAGGAGCAAATGCATTAGGAGGTGCTTCAGAGCAGCGGTCCCATCAGATACTAGCAAAGGGCTGCACATGGAGACAGCCTCTTCATAATTCATGGGGCAATTCCACTTTCTTTCAGTTGGGGGGAGAAGGTTTCTTATCAACAGAAATGTGTCCTTGTGAGTAAATTGTTAGGAATATCAATTATGTGCATGAGTATTTAATTCTACAGATATTCTTAGTTAAGTCGTGAAAGCATGTAGCTGATCAAAATCGAATTTCAGCATCTTCTTACAGTGTCATTCTTCGATAGCTCCAGTCTTGTTAAATGTGGGTTAATACAAAGTAAAGTTTATTAGGAATAACATCTTTGATGTTCAGAATAGTTCCAAGGCTCCCCTTCTCCAAAATCACTGAAGAATCAATGCTCTAGCTGCCCCCTGCCCCTCAAAATGCTCCTGACTTTGATGCAAGAAAAGTAACATTTATTTTTTATTCAGCGTTTAATGTTCTCTTCTTCCTGACTTAACAATGAAAACGATTCCCAGCTATAACACTACTGATGAGAGCAAGTGAATTCATTTACAATCAGTTGTCTGTGTATTTTAAGATGTTAAAAAGGGACTTCCCTGGTCCCTTTTTGGGTAAATGAATTCACTTGCTTTCATCAGTAGGGTTAGCTGGGAATCATTTTCATTGTTAAGTCAAGAAGAAGAGAACATTAAACGCTGAATAAAAAATAAATGTTATTGGCTGCTCTGGCCATATGGGTATTAGGCCTAAAATGTAAACACCTTATTAGGGATTTGAGTGATAACTAAATCCTGAAGATGTGATTTGAAATCATCATTGTCCTTTGAGTGCTTCAGATTTTAAGAAAGCATTCTGTTAGAATCTGGTAATATTACCGGAGGGCGGAGGGGGAGACTCCGCCCTCCCAATGCAGGGGGGCTGGGTTCAATCCCTGGTCAGGGAACTAGCTCCCACATGCATGCCGCAACTGAGGAGCCCTCAAGCTGCAACTAAGGGGACCACCTGTTGCAACCAAGACCCAGCGCAACCAAATAAGTAAATAAATATTTTTAAAAGATGTTAAAAAGAGAAAAACTTGGCGGGGGGGTTAGATTGGGATTTCTTGCCTATATATATCTCTCTCTTAATGACTCTGTGTTTTTAAAAAAAATTATTTCCCATCTACTACTAAGAGTTACTGAGTTTTAAGTGTCCATTTGCTGGAATTCAGTCCAGTGCTGACAGCATTTAAGGGCATAGTCTCATATAACATTAGTTCATTTCACAACTAAACAGGGCAAAAAAAGTAAAAAGTTTAAATGGAAAACAGTGAAAAGTCTACATCTCTGAGATTTAAAAAAACCCTAAATATTAGATCTTTACCAATTATGACAGAAAGGGACTGATTCCTTTTCTCAATGTAAGAATAATCCTAGGAAACCAAAAGGAGCTTTGAAAAGAAGATACTTAGGGAAAAGTACTCAGTCTTCCAAAAATTTATAGTGGGGAGTATTTTACTGGAACATACCCAAATACCTTTGCCTTTTTATTTCCAAGAGTGTATATTTTAGAATTCTAAAAATAAAATTTTTGAAAAAGACATCAAAATCAATGAATGTAATATACAGCCACTGGAAAAATGAGGTCTCTAAGATTTATTTATACTGAGTACTGAAAAGTAGGCATGAGTACTGAAAAGTAGAGGGGAGCTTGGGCCATGGCTTTTTTCTGGGGGTGCCCACTGGTGTGATCTAGAAACGTCCAGAGCAAAGGGGATTCAGGGGAGAGAGAATTTCCCAAGTGGATGGAAACTAGCAGTGTCTCCCTTTCTACCGTAAATGATAAAGGCGTCAAGATTCTGGTGTTATGCAAGAGGCCAGATGTGGCATCCAGGAAGAAACACCAGTTTTAGGAGGAGATTCTCTCAATGGTAGACATTGAGTGTGGTTTGCTGTCCAAGTCTAAAAAGCAACTGGAAAAGCTGACCCAGATCAGGAGGGTGATTGGTCTGAAGATGGGGCCACAAAGGTAGAGCAGACCTTAGGTTAGGATGCTTTGGTGAGAGGACCAGAGATTCGAGAACTAGATTTGGGATATATTCAATATTAGGGGAAAGAAGGGTGGTAGGCCCTAGTGCCAGAGACAGGCTCCTCCGTGGCTTTTAATTTAATGCACATTTAATTCTCAGTATAGAGATTTATTTAGAAAGTTGGGTTACTTTCTTGATATTGGGTAGGGAGAATTTCTAAGGGTTTATGTTAATCACTAAATTACTTTAGGCTTAAAAATATCATGATGTTTCATACAGACTCCCACTGAGTGAGCACAGTGTAGTAAATAATTTAACATTGTTCAGCCAGGCAGGTTTTTATAAACTGAAATACAGTTGATTTACAATATTATATAAGTTTCAAGTGTAAGACATAGTGATTCACAATTTTGAGAGGTTATACTCCATTTATAGTTATTATAAAATATTGGCTATATTCCCTGTGCTGTAGCTTATTTATCTTATACCTAGTAGGTTGTATCTCTTAATCCCCTACCCTTATCTTGCCCCTCCCCGCTTCCCTCTCCCTAGTGGTAACCACTGGTTTGTTCTCTATATCTGTGAGTCTGCTTCTTTTTTGGTATATTCACTAGTTTGGTTTACTTTTTAGATTCCACATATAAGTGATATGATAAAGTATTTGTCTTTCTCTGTCTGACTTATTTCACCAAGCATAATACCCTCCAAGTCCATCCATGCTGTTGCAAATGGCAAACTTTCTTTTTTTTTTTTTACCAGCCAGGCAGTTGTTTTCTTTCTTTTTATTATTTTTTTCCCTTTACTTGTTACCACATCTAATACTGAACAGCAATTTCTTTGCAAGGCAAGGTTATTCTCTATTTCTTTATCTTCCTCACAGGTCTTGAGAAATAGAATTAATTTTTTAAACTGAAGCAGTCGAAGGATTGCTGACTTGATAGAGTTTTGCATGTGTGAGTTGTAACAATATTGGATCCTCCAAAAGACGTTTTCTGCATCTGATTGAAGACAAGCTCTCGCCTCCGTTAATATTACCAGATTCTAACAGAATGCTTTCTTAAAATCTGAAGCACTCAAAGGACAATGATGATTTCAAATCACATCTTCAAGATTTAGTTATCACTCAAATCCCTAATAAGGTGTTTACGTTTTAGGCCTTATACCCATATGGCCACAGCAGCCAATACAAAGGCAAATTTAGGATATGGGGATGGAAGCCTAGCTTTCGTTCTATTGTACCTAGTACTTCTAGTTGCCTCTAACTACTGGAAGAGATTATTCTCTCTGAAGGGGAGGTGGTAGCAGGGCCACGTGGCCAGAGTGAGGTTGGGTCTCTCAGATTGTGGGTTGGGAGCAGGAAACTGCCACCTGGGAGAAAGGGAGAAATCAAGGAATAGAGTAGTTGGAGAATCCAGAGCTCATAAAGGAAACGTGGGGAGCAAATGCCTGGGGGAGGAAAGGTGGAGCTGCCTCAAGATGAAGGCGCCTCAAGATGAAGGCTGAACTTGGAGTTTGGGAAGCAAGAGGATGTGAATGAGAGACCAGGCACAGGGGCCCCGAGCTGCTTTCTGGAAAACTACTTTCGGGAAGGCTTCTTTGATTTCTCTAGCTGGTGTCTCCTCCTTTAATCTCCCTATTAGTATCTTTTTATCGTACAACTAGTAATGTGCTTTGTGATCTTTTGAGGGTATATTCACCGCGCCAAGTCCACAGCGCCCTTCATCCTGTGTCTTGGTAAAGGCAATAAGGAGGTAAGAAAACAGGCATTTATGGAGCACCTGCTATGCAGTAGGTACATTTATGCATTATTTAATTAAACAATGTATGTAACTGACAGAGGAGGAAACTGAGGCCCACGACCACTGAACTAACAAGCAAGGGAAGAGCCAGGACTGAGTTCACGCCCTACCCCGTGGCCTGCTTCTCAAAGCATCATCAGCCTGCTGGCCATGAATGAGAGAGGGTTCCCTGTTCCTGCTCTTGAAGCAGGAGGAGACCCACAAGCCACAGCTAGCTCCTGTTTGCTCCAGAGTGGACGCTCCAACCTGTGCATTATTCAAGCCCTGGCTTCTTAATTTGCCTGTTCTCCTCTTACTTCATCTTTACCATGACCTCTACCCAGGGAAGCAAAGGCAGGAAAAGGAAGGAGAACTCTGGTGTGGATTTTACTCTTCATTGGAAGCTCTGGAGAAATTTTGCAGATAGAAATTATTTGCTTAAGTTAGTTTTATGCAGTGACTTTCTGACTTCAGAAAAGCTTAAAATTTCCTTTTCTTTTTTTTTTTTTTTGGCCACACAGCAGCATGCGAGATCTTATTTCCCCGACCGGGGATCGAACCTCTGCCCCCTGCAGTGGAAGTGCGGAGACCTAACCACTGGACCACCAGGCAAGTCCCAAATTTCCTATTTTGAAGGCGTCGAAGAGATCACCTGTATTACGCATTTGCCTCCTATTTCTCATGACAGATAAAAGTGACTTATAAGCACACTCCGGAGGTCTCTGGAGATAAAGGCCTATTGTTATTTATTGTAGATAATATCTTACTATTATTTTTTAAAATATCTCTATCATTTTAATAAGAAAGGGGGAAAAGCTAAGTCTCCTGAATGCCTTCCCTTTTGACTGTAGAACCTCAGAAGGTAGATATTTAGCAAGGAATCTGCTAAGCTGGAGACTAATTCCCTCCAACTTTGGTTTAATTTCTGACCCCTCCATCTAAACCTCCAAAAGTAAAGTTGTTAGGAATATTCATTCCTGTCTAAGAGCCGGGTGTGAACCCCAGATAGTTGTGTTTTTTAATTTTAATTTTTTAAAAAATATTTATTTATTTATGCTGCTCTGGGTCTCAGTTGCTGCATGCAGGATCTTTAGTTGCAGCATGCAGACTTCTTAGTTGCCGCATGCATGTGGGATCTCGTTCCCCGACCAGGGATCAAACCCGGACCCCCTGCATTGGGAGCACAGGGTCTTACCCACTGGACCACCGGGGAAGTCCCAGGTAGCTGTGTTTTGAGCACAAAGGTCCCGGGCACAAGATTTGCTGCATCACTGAGAAACCTTCCGAACATCTCTTTCTAAAAGATACTTTCTCTTTGTGGCTTCCGTCATTATGATCTGATCCCAGGCTCCATCTCCTCTGTGACCTCTCAGACAAGTAAAAACTGCAGTTGTCTTTGAATGGCAGGAAATAAAATGAAAAATAATGAGGAGTTTCTGCCAGAGAGGTTTTGTTTTGATGCTTTCTTCCATCTTCCTTTACCTCCCCTGTGGGGAAAATTAGGGCGATGCATTCATCAGCTTTTATTATCTTTTTTTTTTTTTTTTTTTGCGGTACGCGGGCCTCTCACTGTTGTGGCCTCTCCCGTCGCGGAGCACAGGCTCCGGACGTGCAGGCCCAGCGTCTACGGCTCACGGGCCCAGCCGCTCCACGGCACGTGGGATCCTCCCGGACCGGGGCACGAACCCGCGTCCCCTGCATCGGCAGGCGGACTCTCAACCACTGCGCCACCAGGGAAGCCCCTGTCTCTATGATTTTTTTTTTTTTTTTTTTTTGCGGTACGCGGGCCTCCCTCTGCCGTGGCCTCTCCCGCCGCGGAGCACAGGCTCCGGACGCGCAGGCTCAGCGGCCACGGCTCACGGGCCCAGCCGCTCCGCGGCACGTGGGATCCTCCCGGACCGGGGCGCGAACCCGGTTCCCCTGCATCGGCAGGCGGATGCGCAACCACTGCGCCACCGGGGAAGCCCTATTATCTTGATTTATAACCTTAGGTCACAGTTGGGAGGTAAAACATAAAGGCATAGATTTAAATAGTGCTAGTCGTGCCTTTTCCATTTTGTTCTGATCTCTCTTTTGCCAGAAATGAAATTCCTCACGCCCTGTCATTGCGTATAGATCTGCCAGTGCAGAGAATGTCATTGCTCCCTTGTCTTTACTTAACACTAGCCTTTTCTGCATTAACTCCAACCCACACGCTATATACATTTGTGTCCTTTCATGTCTGGTTTGCACCCATTCAATTAGATGTACAACGTGCCTCCCCTAGTTGAATGAGTTGATCATGACAAGACTTGAGAGGAACGACATTCAGTAGCCTCAACTGATCAGCCAGAAATTTTCATTGTCCGACATCGATCAGGGAATTAAAAGAACAGCTGGTAAGCTGACCTACTGTGAGTCTTCATTCTCTTGCATCATTTCACATTCATTAGGATTCCCAGTGCAAAACGATGACATTCAGTCGTTCATTCAAACAAGGTTCATTAAGTTGCCTTCTATGTGTCAGATAGTAGTCGAGGTCCACGGGCAACAACAGGGAGATGACAGGCAAAATCCTGGCTCTCAAGAGGCTAGCCAGCTAGGGGCAGGAAGGATCACAGACCAATAAACAGTCTGTTTGTAATACATCCAGGGGGATGACAGTAGGCAAAGGGCTTGTGAGCCATGGAAGGGAACTGGGGTCCCAGGAGTCGGGAAGACCTCTGGGTAGCCTTCCAAGCAGAGGAAGCAGTGCACGCCACGAAGCCCAGGACGGAGCAGGTTTGGCATGTGTGAGGAACAAAAAGGACACAAAATCTGGGGCACAGAGAGCAAAGGGAAAGTGGTTGAGAGAGTAGGTGGCTGATGGACAGACTTAGGTATGGCCTTGTGGGTAAAAAATAGCAGCTTAGGACTTCCCTGGTGACGCAGGGGTTAAGAATCCGCCTGCCAATTCAGGGGACACACGTTCGAGCCCTGGTCCGGGAAGATCCCCCATGCCGCAGAGCAACTAAGCCCGTGCGCCACAACTACCGAGCCCACGAGCCACAACCACTGAAGCCCGTGCGCCTAGAGCCCGTGCTCTGCAACAAGAGAAGCCACCACAGTGAGAAGCCCACGCATCGCAATGAAGAGTAGCCCTTGCTCGCCGCAGCTAGAGAAAGCCCGCGTGCAGCAGCTAAGACTCAACGCAGCCATAAATAAATTTATTTTTAAAAAAATAGCAGCTTACATTTCATTCTGATAAGGTGTGGATAGCACAGGAGGGTTTTGAGCAGAGGACGCATAATCTGACTTTGTTTCAAAAGAGTCACTCCAACTGAGAATGGACTATAGGGGTAACAGTAGAAACTAGGAAGCCAGTTATGAGGTAATCACAGTAAGCCAGTGAAGGACCAGGATAGGAGTGGTGGAGGGGAGACAGGCAAGGTTAGGTTCATGCTGTACTTTGAAGGTGAAGCCAACAGGCTTTGCTGAAAGACTGGACATGCGGTAGGAGAGAAGGGAGACAAGATTAGCTCCAAGAGCAGGGGACGCACTAGATGAATAATGCTAGTGTTTACTGAAAGAGCGAAGCCTGAAGGAAGAGAAGATCAGACAGAAGGAGAAACAAATCAAGGATTCTCTTTCGGGCATACTAGCTTAGAGAAGGTTGTTGGATCTGTAGGTGGAGATGAAGTTCAGAGTTGAGGTTAGGTTGCAAATGTGAGCCCAGCCTCTTTTGACATCTATATATCAAGCTAACCTTAGGTTTGAGTCTTTGTTTATGTCTGAAGTTTAGTTCCTTTTTTTCTCTTCCCTTATCCTCACATCCTTTTATTTCCCCTCAGGAGTACACCTTCTGAATTCCCCTGTCCCCAGCCCACAAACCAAGTAGTCCCAGAGTGCTGCATGTGAACTCAAGCACTTCTTCAGAAAAAAAGCAAAATTCAAACAACAAAGCAAATTCCTCCTCTCTGAAGTGTGTCTTGATCATTCCCTCCTATGCCACTTACACAGGATGACCGAGAGCCTTCACATTTTGAGAAATGTGAAAGATTCTTTTGGGGAAAGTAGTTGCCTGTAGAATAAAGGCTGAACTTGTCAGGCTGGCATTTAAGTTTCTGAATAATCTCACCCTGTCTCACCTCTTCAAGGCTCCATGTGTTCAAATTCAGATCTCAGATCTGACCTCTGAACTTCAAGAGTTTGTCTAACCTTCACTCGGCGGGTACAGGCTGTTACTCCCAGACACTCAGGGAGAACAGGTGGTCGCAGCATAAAAGGAAGGTCCACGTGAACAGAAGCTCAGTCCCAGGGGGAAAGACGCTTAATTTTGTGGACAGGGATGGCCCTGGAAAGGTGATCTCCTGTGTAGGAAGGAGCGATTCCACCACTGCTCGGTGTTTCCACGCTCTTTTGTGATTACACATCCCCAGAGCGATTCCACCACCCCCAGAGCTTCCATGCTCTTTTGTGAACATCTAGTATCTTGTTCCTGCAAAGAGGGGTGCCCTAAATTGCAGAAGAAGTATTTGGATCACTGGAAACGGGGCTCCCATCATGATCATCACTAATTAATCAATTGTTGCTCTTCTTATAGACAGATTAGTCTCATTTGCTGCACAGAACTATGGTTGAGCATGGTCCCTGCTGCCTGTCTACCTGGACTTGGAACCTACCCATCCTGGGTCTGTGATGTGGAAGAAATGACTTGACTTTTCTGTAACTCAGTTTCTTTCTTTTTTTTAACTTGCTCTTTATTTTACTTATTTATTTTTAAAATATTTATTTAATTTATGTATTTGGTTGTGTTGGGTCTTAGTTGCGGCACGTGGGCTCCTTAGTTGTGGCTCGCAGGCTCCTTAGTTGCGGCATGCAAACTCTTAGTGGTGGCATGCATGTGGGATCTAGCTCCCGGACCAGGGATCAAACCCAGGCCCCCTGCATTGGGAACGAGGAGTCTTAACCACTGCGCCACCAGGGAAGTCTCTGTAACTGCATTTCCGCACCTGCAAATCTACTTCAGAGGGCTGGGGTGAAGAGTAAGTGACTTCATACACATAACGTGCTCAGAACCATGCTGGGCATGGAGTCATTGCTTAGTGAATGAGAGGGATTGTCATTACCATCCGTCCACCAGGACTGAGAATCTGATCATCTATGGGTTATGAAGAAAATGCAATTGAAGGAACTGAGAAAGCCTGACTTAGAAATTGGCTCGGCCATGGTGGTGTCCTTGAGAGATTCTGCCAGTGAAGGGCCACCTCTCCACGGCCCTCTCCTCTCAGACCCAATCCTGACCCCCATCCAGGCAGACCCACTGTCTTTCTTTGTTTCCCCCTGAAAGATACTTCTTCACTGGGGTAAATTTAGTTATTGCTGAGTAAAAATTACGCTAAAACTTAGTGGCTTAAAACAATGAACATTGACTATCTTGCAGGATCCAGAAGCCGGCTCAGGCACACAGCTGTTGGTAGGAGGCCTCAGCTCCTCACCACAGAGACCCCTCTGCAGGGCCACCTCATGCAGTGGCAGCTGGCTTCCCCCAGGGTGGGTGATTCGGGACAGCAAAAGGGAGCCGGGATGCCTTTTATGACCAGTTTCAGAAGTCACCTCCTGTCACGTCTGCACATTCCATTTGCTAGAAGTAAATCTCTAAGTCCCACTCACGCCCGTGCAGAGAGGAACTGAGCTCCACCTTCTGAGGGGGAGATTGGCAAAGAATTGTAGACATCTTGTAAAACCACAACAATCGGTGATTGAGACTCAGAGCTAGTGAGTTATAACATTTAGGACGATATAGACTCCCTCCTCTTTAAACCTCTAACTGGTTTATAAGACCTTGGGCCATCTACCCAGATATTCAGTAAAAACTCTGAGAACCCCAAAGCAGTGCTCTGTGGTCATAAAACTGAGCAGGGCGCTGCAGGGTCCTCCTGGGTACGAAAGCCTTTCTGTGTCCCCCGTTTCTTGTCTGCAGGAAAAAGGCTTCAGCCTCCTAGACCTTCCCTGAGTTCCAAAGGGCAGATTCAAACAGTAATTAGGGAAGTGAGGGAATGTAGAAACAAGAGTGGATTTTGTTTGTTTGTTTGTTTGTTTCAAACCACTGAGATTTCAGTGCTGTTTTAATATAGGCAGACCCTAGCCTATCCCAATAGATACAATTGTTAAGCAGAAAAGGCAAGTGCTAAGAAAACTTTATTTCTTCTGTGTCCTTGCATGAAAGAAGGGGGAGAAATATGATAGATATAGGTATTTGCTTATATTTTCAGAAAAACAGTGAAAGAATAAAACAAGAACAAAATTTTTAAAAATTATTGATAATGAAAGAGAGGAAATAGAGTTAAGAGGATATGGATGGAAGCCTGACTTCTCTAATTATGTCTTAATATACAGTACTCATTTTTGAATCATGTAATTATCTTCCATATTTAAAATATAAATCAGGAGAGGGGTCCTTGTGGTGAGGGAATTGTTCAGTATCTTGACTCTGATAAAATTATTTAGAGCTAAACGCACACACACACACACACACACACACACACACACACACAAAGTACAAGTAAAACTGGAAGAATCTGAATAAGATCCATGGATTGTCTGAATGTTGATATTCTGGTTGTGATATTATGCTAGTTTTACAAATGTTACCATTGGGGGAAACGAGTTAAAGTATATGTATGATCTCTCTTATTTCTTACCATGTGAAAAATAGCATTTCATCCCAAGAAATTTTTCAATATTCAAAACACAAGGAGAAAACTTCAAAAACTCAATTGTCATGGAAAGCATTAACTCATTACCCCTACACGATGACAACAGATGAAAAACATACTTAGATTTGACTAATTTTATTTTTATCCATTCATCTATTTAGATAAATGGATATTTATGAAATAATAAAGGCAAAACTCTGATTAATGAATTGAACAAGGAAAAGGGGGTAAAATTTATAAATAAGGACAGAAATTGCTTCTTTTGAAGAAAGGATCATAAAATAGAAACACATCTGTAAAATGTATTCAGTGTTGGTGATGTCACAGTGAGATGGATTTTCACATGTAAGCCTGGGGAATTGTACATTATCATTCATTGAACTAATATTGTCTTAAGTATAAAATACAGAGATGAGTAGAGGGTGTGTTAACCCCAGTATTTTGACACTAAGGAGACTTCGAAAATTGATAGTGTGCAGAGTGAACTCCATCAAATCCATTTTAATCCTTGATCAATTTTCTGTAGAGCAGTGCTGTCCCACGGGCCTTTCTGAAATGATGGAAAGGTTCTACATCTGCACCATTCAACATGGCAAACCTAGTGTTGGAAGGAAATCACCAGGTCTATTACACTTACTACTCTTTGTATAAACTGCTATCATAACCATGGGAAAAGAAGTATTGTTACCTCCAGAAGTTACAATGAGAATGTCTCATCACCTCAATTTCTGATGACGTTTGGTATTTGTGTTATTAAAAGAATGAACATTTGAAAAGTCATGTATGGCCGGGATCAGGGTCCAGGTAAACAGTTCTAGACCCACGTGTAACATTCATTAGCTTTGTGATCTTGGGTAAGTCTAGGCTTGAATGTCGTGAGCTCCAAGTGAAGCCATTGCACGCATCATTTCCTTTCAAGCTTGAACAAATTCTACTATAAATATCCATATGCCATCTGGGAAGCTGGCCAACATTTGTTCTATAGAATTAAAAGGTGCAGCTTTAAGATGTGCCCACTCCAACTCTGCAGAGGCCGTGAGGCTCACGTTGAGTAGGAGCCCAAGCTGGCCTCAGACTCGACCTCCCCACTGTGAGCTCCAGGCTGTGGGTAAGTGTGTGTCATTTTTGCTGTCTGTAAACCCCAGTGCGGTCTATCACAGTGATAAACCCCTAAGATTTCACTCTTTTTTTCCTCTTTTTATTTATTTTTTTATGTTTGAAGTATAGTTGATTTATAATGTGTTAATTTCTGCTGTACAGCAAAGTGATTCAGTCATACATATATATATATATATATATATATGTTCTTTTTTAATATTCTTTTCCATTATTGTTTATCACAGGATATTGAATACAGTTCCCTGTGCTATACAGTAGGACCTTGTGGTTTATTCGTTCTCTATATAATAGTTTGCACTTGCTAATCCCGAACTCCCAATCCAACCCTCCCCACCCTCCTCCTCCTTGGTAACCATAAGTTTGCTTTCCAAGTCTGTGATTCTGTTTCTGTTGCATAGATAGGTTCATTTGTGTCGTATTTTAGATTCCACATATAAGTGCTATCATATGGTATTTGTCATTCTCTGTCTGACTTATGTCCCTTAGTATGATCATCTCTAGTTGCATCCACGTTGCTGCAAATAAGCCCCTAGGGTTTTGGATTTACAACCAGTTTAGATTCAAATGGTAGCCCTTTTGCTGGTCTGACACTGGCCAGGCCTTGCTTCTGCATCTGAGTCTACCTCACAGGGTGAGGCTCCATTCTGCCAGGGGATAGACCTGGCTGCCGATTCAGGGTTCAAGGGCCGCCCCCCCGCCACACACACACACACACACACACACACACACACACACACACAC
>NC_041218.1:98814232-98818464 GCF_002837175.3 Physeter macrocephalus | reverse complement strand
TCAAGGGCCCCCCCCCCGCCACACACACACACACACACACACACACACACACACGCAGCACCCTATCTTTCTCAGGGACGCTTTCCTTTATTCCCTTGAGATTTTGGAGGCCTTACCTAGTAACAAGTGACAGGAGACAGGGAAGACATAGGCTCTCAGTGTCCACTGAGAAGCCATCACCCTGTCTGGCCCTCTGGTCTTCCATCCACATGACCTGGAGTGTCACCCTTGGTTGCTGTTGGCAACACCCGTCAGGACCAGACCTTCTGCGGCTCCTCTCTTCTTCCCTGGAGTCCTTCAGCCTCCCCGAGTCTGCACTCAAAAAGGAAGACTCTAGGCCTCCCTCCAAGGGTTGAGCATGACTGGGGATGGGGTGGAGCTGGGGCGCAGGGCACAGGGAACTTTCTCAGACTCCTGCTCTCTGGCCCAGGGCATTTATCAAGTCCTTGGGATGAGGAACCTTATTTACTAACATGTGCCTTCCCCAAGACTTCAGTTCTTGGCTTTCTTCCTTAACGGCCAGGATTTTTAAAAGCTTTCTTTTTTTTTCTCTCTGTTTTTCCTTCCTTGAGAAATTAAAATATCTGGCTTTCTGGATCAGACACAAGGAAATATCACAGAAAAAAATGTCAGTTAGAATTTTCCAGCAATATATGCTATATACAAGTTTAATAAGTAATCTACGTAGAACACTTAGCACTGGGCCTCATGCATTGTAGACACTCAGCAAACAGTAGCTGTGATGATTAATATCTACTCTACAATGTTATTTTAAAGATTATTTATATTGTATGAAAAATGTCTGACATATAATAGATGTTCATTAAATGTCCCCCATCACAGTGAAGAAAATGGTTTGGGGTTTAATATAAAGACTGATACTGTTTTTGAATGATGGCGTTAACTGGAAATAATAATTTTTTAAAAGGCTTCGAGAATTTGTCTTTCCTCTTGCTCATTTTTATCTCCTGTCAACCACATCCGATGCTAGCTCAAAGTATACACTTAGATGTCCCTGGCCTTCATATTACGGAAGATTGTATCAGCAGAAATAACCATTAAGCCTCTGGAATGACACATGACACATAACACCGGCCATTAAATCATCAATATATTGACCAAATAGAATTATTTGCTTCATCTAAGTCTAATGGCAGAAAAATGGGAAAAGCAAATTTATAGACTGGGCTGTTGTGAGGGCAGATTCAGAGACCCAGACTTCTAGGCATATTCCAGAAAAGTATGGAAATGAATCAGGCTTCTCTGATTTCTTTTGGCTTCTTCAGCTACTCTGGTAAATAGGACATGTCTGACGGAGGTGGAAGCTCCCCTGGCTGACTAATAGGATACGATCTCCTCTCCACTGCCAACATTTTGGGTCAAGGGCATTGAACTGACCCTTGCAATGAATGCATGGGATCTGTATGAGGAAGACCAGAGAATCTTAATTAAGGGTAGGAAATAAGATGAAATAAATATAGAAAATACCATGTTATGTAGAAAGACTAAATATGCCAAATTCATTAAATTTTAGGGTTAATATTATCCCAAGCAAAATCCCAATGAATATAATACCGGCCCAGATGATTCTAAATTCTGTTCTGAAAAATAAATATAGAGCTAATTTTTTTTGAGACAATGAAGAGTAAGGAGGAGATACCTCCTTTACCATGCAGGAAAATGCATTATAACGTGGCAGTAATTAAAATGGCATTGTTGTGGCTCACGAACAGAAATGGGAAGGAATAGCCTGAGACAGACCCTACCATATGTAAGAATTTATAATGGAAAAGTATGTAAATGTTAAATAGTATTCATCTTTTGTGCATCAAAGGATGCCATCCATAGAGTGAAAAGGCCATCCACGAGAAGATATCTGTAAACCATATATTTGATGAGGGGTTAATATCCAGAATATATAAAAACTCCCACAAGTCAACAACAGCAACAAAATCAAACAACCTGATTCAAAATGGGCTATAAGGACCTGAATAGACATTTCTCTAAAGATGAAATCAGTGATGCACCCGAGGGTAAAAAAAAAAAAAAAAAATCCTTGTAGATTCTGTCCATATATCACATATCAAAATTAATTCCAGATGTAGTAGAGCTCTGCATGTAAAAAAAAAAAAATCAAATCATAAGAAAGCTGAAGAAATGATTTTTGTTCATCCGACAACATGGAATAAGGTCATAAGCATAAAAATAAAACCTAAGAAGTTATCATACCTGTGGCTACCAGCCTGGGGATTCAAAAGAGTTAGGCTGCAACTGTTGTTTCCTTTGCAAAACCAATTTTTAGTTTCTCCCCATAAATACTACAACTACTCTCTACTCATTTTTTAATTTTAATTTTATATTGGAGTATAGTTGATTTACCATGTTGTGTTAGTTTCAGGAATACAGCAAAGTGATTCAGTCATACATATATCTATTCTTTTTCAGATTCTTTTCCCATATAGGTTATTACAGAGTATTGAGTAGAGTTCCCGTGCTATATAGTAGGTCCTTGTTGATTATCTATTTTTTATATAGTTCTACTCTTTTTTTTTTTTTTTTTTTTTTTTTTGGTACGCGGGCCTCCCTCTGCCGTGGCCTCTCCCGTTGCGGAGCACAGGCTCCGGACGCGCAGGCTCAGCGGCCATGGCTCACGGGCCCAGCCGCTCCGCGGCACGTGGGATCCTCCCGGACCGGGGCGCGAACCCGGTTCCCCTGCATCGGCAGGCGGACGCGCAACCACTGCGCCACCAGGGAAGCCCCTACTCATTATTTTTAATGAGCAAAACCATTTCCTTGATACGAACTTGGTGCCACCTTGTCCCAGGTCTTCCTCCTGGTTTAACCTTCAGATGTTAGGTTAGAGGGTGCATTCCTCTTTCTGAAGAGTGAGCCTTGGCACCAACACACAAATGAAATCGCTCTTGTCATGTGTCACAAACCAGTTCCATTGGCCGCAGTCGTTGGGCCCTTTCCGATCCTCATTACAGGCACATTTGACAGAATGGATGGCTTCCTCTCCTCAACATGCTCTCCGCCCTCGGGATCTGTGGCAGGACGACATCTCCCGATTTCCCCCTCAGTTTATGGTTCTCTTCTCTCTCTTGAATACTTGCCCTGGATAATCCCATTCATTGCCATGGCTTTAAAAACATCCCATCTGGGGGAGTTCCCTGGTAGCCTTGTGGTTAGGATTCCAGGCTTTCACGCCATGGCCCAGTTTCGATACCTGGTTGGGGAACTAAGATCCCGCAAAAAAATTCCATGTGCTGACTGTTTCTGACTTTACACGCTCACATGTCCATCCGCTGCCCCTACATCTCAGCTTGGAGGTCCAATGGTATTTCCAAAAAAACTTGTCGAAGATGGGTATCTTCAGTTTCCCCCATAGCCTGCCTTCACCTCGCACAGGCTTCCTAAGCACATCTCCTGTGTTGCTCAAGCTAGAAACTCGGGAATCATCCTTGATTTGTAATCACGAGTCCCATGTCTTCTGCTTCCGAAATACATGTCAACTTCCTCTCGTTCTCTCTATGGCCACTGCCACCATCCTGGTCTGTACTATATCATCTCTGGCCCAGATTACTGCCCAAGACCCATTCTTGCCCCTCCCTAATCATTCTCTTTGCATCCCTGCCTATGGCTCCAAACCAATTGCCTCAGGTCTCAGATACGGCATCAGGATTAAGTCAAGAGGAGCTGCTTTTGAATTGTATGTCCAATGAGAAGGGAAGAGAAAAATCAAGAATGACTAGGGTTTTGCTTGAGCAACTTTGCACGAGGCAATGTTTGCTATCAAGGTGGGAAAGTTTGGGTCAGGTACAGGTTTGGCTGATGGGGATGGGTTAGAGGGGTGATCGATAGTTTTCCATGTGCTAATCCTGAAATGTCATTTAGCCAAGCAGGAGTGTGCGACAGCTGCAAAGAAATATTAGACAGGATAGATGTTTGTTGAATGAATAAGTGAACCAAACTAGGCTACCAGAGAAGCAAATTCTGGGGGAAAGATTTGGAAGATTTGGTAAAGCTGTGAGGTAACATTCTAATGGAAATCCCTGGTATTATTTGGATATATGGGCCTGGAGAGCAATAGGAAAATTAGACCTGGAGGCTTAGAACCGAGGGTTGTCTTGAGAGTTTTGGGGTTTTTTTGTTTGTTTTTTTTTTTTGCGGTACGCGGGCCTCTCACTGTTGTGGCCTCTCCCGCTGCGGAGCGCAGGCTCAGGACGCGCAGG
>NC_041218.1:98729685-98814124 GCF_002837175.3 Physeter macrocephalus | reverse complement strand
TTGCGGTATGCGGGCCTCTCACTGCCGTGGCCTCTCCCGCCGCGGAGCACCGGCTCCGGACGCGCAGGCCCAGCGGCCATGGCCCACGGGCCCAGCCGCTCCGCGGCACATGGGATCCTCTCGGACCGGGGCACGAACCCGCGTCCCCTGCATCGGCAGGCGGACTCCCAACCACTGCGCCACCAGGGAAGCCCCATGTCTTGAGAATTTAAAGTATGGAAAAGATAAGATGAAAGTGAAACTTCTAGAAAACTATTTTCTTTTCACATATTTTATTCAACGTAAAATTAGTTTTATTGAGTTTGATGGGGAAATGTTTAGTGTCATCCCTTCCTTCTACCCACTAGAAGCCATTAGCTCGCCTCTCCCTCCACCCCAAGTGGTGACAACCAAAAATGTCACTAGACATTTCCCATCCCCGGGGTCGAGGAGAGAATCTCCCCTTGTTGAGAACTACAGGATTACAGCAATGGCAATGAGAAAATCGGTACTTCTCTTTAGCCACTGAAACGTTAATATTAGAGAATACTGGAGAGATAACTACAAAGTAGTGGCGTTCTGAGCTTTTACCCTGCACAAAGCTCTTGTTAAGAATTTGATCATGAAGCAGGCCGCGTGCACCGCGAGGGCGTGGGGTAGGGAAAGAGGGTGGAGGAGCGCTCCCACGCAGGAGAGCATCGCTGAAGGCCAGGGCGGAGGAGAGCAGCCAGCACCTGGGCTCAGCGTTGCAGACAGCGCTGTCTCCCCCTGAAGAAATCCTGGCTGCTCTCCACACGCCGATGGCTTTGGTGGAAACAGGCACGTCCCAGCATTGCCGAACCCGATGGGTGTTGATCTCGTTGGAGATGACTCAGTACAGTTCACCTGCTGCCCCCTAGCGAGGCGGCTCGGGATGCCTGGTAAGTTGCGCTACCTCCCGAACTGCGTGTCCAGGCTGAACTGCCAAGCTGGCTCTGAGCGTGAATAACAGGGGTGGTGCCCTTTGCAGCAACGTGGATGGACCTGGGGATTGTCGTGCTGGGTGGGGTGGGTCGGACAGAGATGGAGGTGGTGTCGCTTATGTGCGGGATCTAAAAGAAAGGTGACGGGGGTGAACTTATTTGCGAGGTGGAAACAGACAGACTGAGAGAACGAGCTTGTGGTCGGGGGGACAGGGTGGGAGTGGATAGGGGGAGGGATAGTTAGGGAGGTTGGGGTTGACATGGACCACGGCTGTATTTAAAATGGATGACCGGCGGGGACCTGCTGTGTAGCTCGGGGAACTCTGCTCAGTATTATGTGACGCCTAGATGGGAGGAGAATTTGAAAGAGAAAAGATACACCTGTATGTATGACTGAATCATTTTGCTGTGCACCTGAAGCTGACACGGCATTGTTAATCGGCTATACGCCAGTATAAAATAAAAAGTTAAAAATAAGCAAAAAAAAAAACAACCAAAACACGAAAAACCAGGAACCAGGTGACCAGGACAGGTTGGCCTTCCCGTCCTTGCTCCAAATGACATCCTTAACAGTCACTAGCGACTTCCCAAACTTGGCGAAGGGGACGGCACAGGACGTCAATGGGACAGCGGGGGCGGGGGGGTTGGTGGTGACGGAAAGGCTCGAACACTGCAAGTGTTTCCCAGGCGGTAAAAGAAACCCGGCGAAAAGTGGGCTGGGGCAGCCGCTAGGGCACCAGGAACATGATCTCTCTCGGTCGACCTCTGCTGTCGAGACGAGTGAGGACAGCTCCTGCAAGAGACACCGTTCTGTTCCGGAGGCACAGATTAAGATGCTAGGCACCGATATAGGCCATGGGATGACATTGCTTCTTAGCAGCTGCAGTGAAGACAGATCATCTATTTCAGTGTGTGTGCCAGGAAAAGAAACGCTAATCATAGACCGTAGAGTCCCAAAGCACAGATTTAGAGATATTGAGGGACTAATCCTGTCCCTGAAACATAACAACTGCATATGGGAGGGTGGCAGTAGGGATAAGACTTAGTTCTCTGAGGAGAGTGTTAAAACGATCTCCATACCGGGCATGTATGCAAGGCCCCTACTCTTTGGACTTCTTTTGAGAGGAAATCTTGAGTTTAAGTCATACCACACGAATTATGAAAAAAATCATTCATATATTTAAAAGATTTATCACGACTTCTTTAAATAGAGGTCATTCTAAATACCGAAAATATTTTTGATTTACCAACTTACGAGGAATTTGTATATGTACATATGCTTGTGTGTGTGTTTGTGTTGATCACATAAAGCAAAAATCCTCATGTATGTATCTGCATGTTTCATCTGAGTTAAGGTTTTGAATAAAGGAATTTGAAGAGAGAGGAGACATGATTTGACCTGTTTTGAAAGGATTCTGGCTGCTGTGTTGGGAAGAGACTATAGGAGATCCAGGCGGTGGCAGGGAGACCAGTTAGTGGGGTACTTTGGTTTTCTAGGCAAGATGATGGGGGCTGTGATCAGGGTGGTAGTGGTGCAGGTGGTGATGAATGGTCCGAATCTACGTATATTTTAAATGTAGAACCAGTGGGATTTGTGGATGTGCTTACAGATTGGGTGAGAGAGAGAGACAGAGAGACATCAAAGTCAAGGATGACTGAGCAGCTAGGAGAATGGAGTTGCCATCAACCGAGACGGAGGAGACTGTGGTCGAGTGGGAGGGGAGGGAATAGCAAGACCTGAGAGAGACATCAAAGTCAAGGATGACTGAGCAGCTAGGAGAATGGAGTTGCCATCAACCGAGACGGAGGAGACTGTGGTCGAGTGGGAGGGGAGGGAATAGCAAGACCTGGAGAGAAAAGATTCTGAGCGCAGACACTGAGTGAAGACATGTTAGACATTCGACTGGAAGGCCAAGCATAGTAAGTCTCCTACATACGAACGAGTTCTGTTCTGAGAGCACGTTTGTAAGTCCAATTTGTTCCTAAGTCCAACAAACGTAGCCTAGGTACTCAGCTAACACAATTGGCTATATAGTAGCATACTGTAATAGGTTTATAATACTTTTCACACAAATAATACATAAAAAACAAACACAAAAAAATAAGAAAACATTTTTAATCTTACAGTGCAGTACCTTGAAGAGTACAGCAGTTGCAGCACAACAGCTGGCATCCAGGGGCTGGCATCGAGGGAACAGGCAAGAAGAGTTACTGACAGGAGGAGGGGGAGGAGGTGGGAGACGGTAGAGCTGCAGGATCGTCAGCAACAGGAGACGGAGGGCGAGCTGCAGTCTCGCTCACGCCTGACGCCGACGGAACGCGCTGATGCATCTTTGAAAGTTCGCAACTTGAAGGTTCGTATGTAGGGGGCTTACTGTACACAGTTGAATATGAATCTGGAGTTCAGGGGAGAGGACCATGCCAGAAATTTGGCCCATACGAAATTGGAAGGCGTCAAGATAGAGTTGCCGTTAAAAGCCGTAACAGTGTATGAGACCCCCAAGAACGGAGCCTTGGGGACTCTCAAGAGGTTAGGGGGGAGAGAAGGACTCAGTAAGGGGGTCTGAGAGGGAGACTCAGTGAGGTGGGACAGAGTGGGCCCAAATGGGGATGGGGGGGGTGACGCGTGCTGAGGAGGGTGTCACAAGCTCTGCTACACGTGGTTATGATTTCAACAAACTGAGGGGTGGGGTGTATACCTCGCTGTGTTGGGAGGTGGGCACAAAGACTGGGACAGATCGTGAGGACATCAGAGAGGGTTTCATTAGGAGTCTGGTTTTGATCAGGGAGTGATAGATCAGAAGCGTTTCAGAAACCACCTCGTGGCAGAGTGTGGCATTTAGAAGCATATACTCCATAGTGGTAGAGTAACAATTCTTCACTTTTCGCTTATATACTGTGCATTGCTTCATTAACTATAGTGATGTGTTAATTTTGTAATTGAAAAGCTATTAAAATGAATGAGAAATATGAGAAGACTGGAAACCACTAATTGGAAAGTGCATTGTAACAGCTCGGAAAAGAGATGATTAGGGTTCGAAGGAGGACCCTGGCTGGGAGATGCAGTGAAGTCAGAAGCTTAGATCTTCAGCATCTGGCAATCTGCTAGGAACTGGCTAAAGGAGACAGGAAGATGGAGGGGACTGTCACCAAGCTCAGAGGGGACATCACCTCCTGACCCACCTCTCCCAAACAAAACGTGGACCCCTCCTTCCAAAAGTAATCTGTCTCAACATCTTGACGACACAGACAGGTAGGGATGAAGTTCATCTCTACTGTTCAGAACATGAACGAATCGGTTACGTAAATGATTTTATTCAAACTCACGTGTTTTCTTTTTCCTGAGAGTAAAAAAAAAAATGGAGGTATTAAGTGATATAATCTGTTATAAACATAACTTTGTGGGGACAACCTCTTCAGAAAAATGATAGGCACTTTCCCTAATGACATGGCTTTCTGACATGAACCAGATATCTGGTTTTGCTAATTTGGGGATGCATTTGATGTTTACCTGTCCATGAGTAGCAAACAGAAAAGTGGACCTGCCCACACATTCTCATTAGGTTCATCTGTGGAGCTTTCTGCTAAATCAGTGGACAATATGTTACCCAGACATACACTTTGCAACCTGTTAAGATAGTCAACTGAGATGCTGAGTAGGCGGTAGAAGATTCAGGTGTGCACTTTTTAGCCTTAGCTTCCAAGTATACCTACCTGAAGTTTGACACTAGGTATTTCTAAGGCTTGTCAGAGTGAAAAATCAGTATCTGCAGAGGATTGCCTTAATAAGAATACGCTACCAATTCCTCCAGAATTTGGTTTTTTTTATGTGTGGGTGGAGCTAAGTCTTAAAGAGCTATTTACTGGGACTCCGGTACTTTGGAAGATTTAAGGATTTGCTTTCACTGAATTGCACTCCAATATATCATCAATCTGTACTGTACCACATGACATTGGTCATTTTTCTTCTAGGAATGTTAACATGGATGACCCCATCAGAGTCCTCATGAAGTCCCAGGGGCAAAACTTACCTTAGGCCTCAATACCAGGATAGAGGTATACTTCTGGATTATGTGTCTTAACTTGTGGAGACTTATCAATGGACGTCCTTTTCAAGGCAAAACAAGTTCAGGGTTGAATTCACTGCCTAATTCTTGTAAGTACTCAGGCTACTGTAGCATGCATTTTGTTTTGAATATATCCCTGGGCTTTATCTTATTTTGTCTATTAATTTTCCATTCAGCTATAATTCTCTTACTTTGTGTTTTAATACACTACCTCACTTTTGTTATTTTTTTCAACGAGGCAGGAAACAGCAAACCTTGGACTCAGGGTAGACACAGGAATGGGGGAAGGAGACGGAAAAATGAAATGAATTGCATTAAGTTAAAAAGGCCATTGCTATAGAGATAAATATGATGAAATGTGAAATAAACTAAAAGGTCATCCTAGAAGGAAAATGCAAGGGCAACCCCCTCAGCACATTTTCTGTGTGCTACTGAATTCACTCACATCTCCTTTAAAAAATCTCTCTCCCCAGACTACAAATTACAGATCTCACGAGCCATCTAATGAATTCTGAATGTCATCTTGATTTAATGTGAAATGTCAAGAAGTACTTCTAAGTAAATGAACATGTCTCCTATAAAGTGCCATACAAAGGCCATTTTAATTTGCTAAAACAAACAAACAATAAAACAAAACAGAACGAACTTTTTCTTACTGCTACGTCTACCATCTTAAAAAAGCAATACCCAGAATTAAAATAACCTATTTCCAGGTGTTACTTAAACAAAAGCATTTGTGTAAGTATTCTTGTAAGAAAAACCAGTGGCAAACAAACAAAACCAGAGCCCAGACGTGTGATTCTGGCTACGAATTTTAAATTATGTTTTATTTTTCTGTCCTGAAAATTCTGTTTACTAAAACTTCATAGTATAATAGAAACAGACACATAAATCTACTGAGCCTCTGCATAAACAAACATTTTCAGACTTTACTCCTGATGCATTCTTCAAATTACCCGCAAAAAACTAACTGCTTATGAAGAACGTTTTAGGCTATGCTGATGATGAACAAGCACACAACCAATATAAAAACAAAGAATCTTTCTCTTTTTCAGGAGAAACGTCTGGTGTGAAGCTATCCTCTCGAAACATGTTTGCTGTCAATTCTGGGTGAACCAGGATGGCCGCTTCCGTTCTCGCTCGATGACCCTCTTGCCCTGGTCTTGCTTGGAGGGTGTCTCCCCCAAGTACAGCACCACGGTCTCCACGGCAGGAGCCTTGAAAGGGCCTCCCTCTTGCTTCCCTATCTGTCGTCTGATTTCCGCTGTCTCTTTACACACCTTCTCATAGCAATAGCCACAGAGGACGTGTTTCTGTTTCAGGTGACCACATTCGGGACAAACGTCTATATTGTTCTTAAAAAAAAAAACAACAACCAAACGAAAACATTTTAACAAGAGGCCACATAACGCACACATCATCACTGACAGGAATGAGGCTTGTATGTAAACTTTCCTGGACTGTCCATGCCGCACAAGGCCACGGGACCACCCAGTTCAACCTCATTTTAATAGGGAAACTGAGCACACACATTGATTTGAATGAGTAGAGAAACTGGGACTAGAACTCAGGTCTACCGACTTTGAATCTGGTACATTTTTACTTAAATACAACAGTCTTATTATGTGAAACGGTACTCCATTCCCCCATCCTCAAAAACTGAACATCTGATAAGGAGCCCATCAACACATTGGGGTGATCCACACAGCCAGCATCTTAAATAAGACACCAAGGTAAAGGGAATTCACTTTTTCTTTCAGTCTATCCTGGGAAGAACAAGATGATAAACACATTACAAGTTGGCCTCCCCTGGTCATCAGAGTGTAATTCAAATTCCTGTATGAAGTATAGCTGGTACGTGGTGTGCGTTTTCTTCCTATAAATGAACACTGATTATTCCTTAATGTAAAACTCCCTATATATTACAATTGGAGGGTATTTTCATGAGTTTTGTATGTCTACCCAACTTTAATAAGACAATTCTAACCTCTAAAGAAGTCCTTTCGTTGTGTTCTAAAGGTAGGTTTGAAATAGAAAGAAAGATAGTAAAGGGGAACATCAAAGAAACTCTGAGCACTGCCGAAGATTAATCTACAAACACTTGTGAAGCAGACGACAAAAAGAACTCCATCTCCGGCGAGAAACAAAAAACCTTGCAAATCATTTGCCTCACCGACTTCTCATCTTACTCCAATACCTGGAAAACTGGATCGCACCTCCAACTTCGAGGTATGGAAAAAATACCCACCGTCACTTGGTGCCCTCTTCCTAACAAAAATACCCACCGTCACTTGGTGCCCTTCTCCTAACAAATCCCTCAGCATAACACACTATATGCGGCAGAAAACAATTCACCAAAGGAAACGAATGCACAAGTCGAGAGCCATTCTCTTGCCTCAGAAAAAAACAAAGTCAGGGAAGTCATGTAACAGATCTCATTCCTAAACTCTTAAATTCTCTCAACCAAATTGTATGGATTACTGGTGCCTCAATTAATGAAGTATTTTTCCGTTGCACATTTTAAGTCCGGTCCCAACTGTGACTCCATAATACTCTAGAGCTTAAGTTCTAAGGCTTTGGTTTAATACTGAACGTGCAGGCTCATGAAACTCCATTTTCTGTCCTTGAGTTCCATCTGTACTGCCCCACTGCTGGGCAATGCCGTGGAGTAAACAGGAACTCAAATCGCGGCTGCTAAAGCCATAAATTAACAGATCAAAGGGAACAAACGCTAAAAGCTTTGTTACTAGATCAATGAAGAAAGGGTACCCATGGGACATGGTGGGGGGGTGAGGGAGAAGGGGCACTGAGATCTAGAACTGTCTGGGGATAGGAACACACACACACACACACACAAAGTTTCAAGAGAAGAATGTGACTTCAATAGGAGACTGCTAGGGTTCAAATCCTGGCTTCACCTTTTAAGTCTGGGGCCACGGGCAAATTCTTTTTGCCTCGGTTTCGTCATCCTAAAACTGAGCAAAACAATATTTACTCTAGAGGGTTGTTGTGAGGATATGATGAGAAAATTCATGTAAAGCGCTTAGACACATCATCAGCACTTGATAGATATTAGCTATTTTTATTACTTATCTAAGGATTTTCCTTCACAGTACCTTATTGGATACTGTGAACAACAGAATAAATCTGTTAAGGGCTAGTAAAACCCCATAATCGAATAGATCTACGCTTCTGACTTTAATTTTAGGGTCTGCCATAGTTAAAATGTTTATTCATATATGGTTCAAAAATCACACAGCTTAGGACTGGCACAGCTCACAATACAAAAGTCACATAGACTCTTTAACAACCCAGTCCTCTGTCCAGACTCTAAACTCCTTCCTTAACTATGTTCCTAAGACTTAGGCTACAAGACAGTAGATACACACACATACATAACGAGAATATTGTATTTAATTTAGGCCAGAGGAAGGGAGACATGTAAGATCTGAAAATAATTCACTCATGGGTTATGTGAATAAACCAAGAGAATATGCAGTGGTGGACATGAGAAAAAGCACACCCACAAAAATCACCATATTACCTTAACTTTAATAAGCTTACGAGGGTTTCTTCTCCTACACCTGTTAACTTCAATGCTGCGTCTGTTTTTGGGAGCTGCCATCCAAAAGATGTTCTCCAAAAAGCTGGAAATCTCCTTACTTCCATTGGTATCATTTGCTGCTTCTGTAAACATAGCTGGACCTTGGACCGCTAATGCTGGTCCTACAAAACAAACACGGAGATACAGAATCAGTTTCTATCTTCTAAATGACCATTTACAGGTATCAGTCTCCTTAAAAATCAACAATGATATATCAAAAGGCACATATAACTTAAAATATTACATTCAACAGGCATTTAACAGGAAACCTTAGTAGCTATTGAAATATAGTAAACCTTATACATAAAGTAATTTTAAAAAACACAGACTTTTTCTTAGGGGCACCTGCTTAAATGAATCGGTTAAATTCTACCAAGAGTTTCTCATAATACAGAACTCAGGGGTTTAGTAGTAAACATGAATAAATCTAAGCTTGAGATTTCCAAAATCCACTTCCTACTGGCACTGAGATAACTGTTGATTGCCCTTTTATATTATATTCAAATTGGGTTAGCTCCTCAGGCATATCCTGGCAGGCCCTTTAAGTCACTTCGTTCTTCATCATATTTAATCTCAATCCCCGTCAGTTCTCTAAGGAAAAGAACTAGCTCATCACTCTTTGTAGAATATCAATTTATTTATGGGACCATCAACATTTCACTTTTGTTTTTAAAACTGGTTATAAAATCAGAGAGATTCCTCTACCCTCTCTTTGCTATAGTCCTCAGACTTGCAACAGTTCTTTTGACTTTAGGAGCTCTTAAAAATATACAAAGCTGTCTAACACTTAACAACTGGTATTCCTTGTCAATATATCTAAAAGTATTGCTATGCATAGCCTGATGTAATAGCGCGGGCTCTGGAAGGTCTGTGTGACCTTGAGACCTTTCTGAGCCTACTTCTTCAGTTGAAAAGTGGAGACACCTAATGGGATTGTTGTGGAGATTATCTCAGGAAGCATATGTAGGCTTTGACACACAGGGGGCTCACGGTGCAGACTGCCTGGGTATTATCATTATTATGTTCGGGATACCTTGGAAATCGAATGGAATGTAAATGTCAAAGCAATGACAATTTTAACAACCAAGACACTTCCCTTTAAAATTAGTTTCCGGGGAAAACATGGGATCCGGATTCAGCTGCACAAAGCTCAAACGCCACAGAGAGCAAATTGCTTTAGGGGGTGGGATGACTGGAAAGGAAAGATAAGAGAATCTAGATAGTGGCGTCCCTTGATGCTAAGCTAATGAGCTTCGGCTACATTCCGTGTACGAATGGGACGATCAGAGGACTTTTTTCCCCTTTATTTGCAGGGGACTGGGGAGCAAAAACAGGTGTCTCTTGTTTCTAAGTAAGTGAATGTCCGGGACAACGTCCCCTACGCGTGGCCGAAGATCAGGACGCGGGGGCAGGGCAGAGTACGAGCGGTGCCCACCACTCTGTCTGGGGTCCCTTCCCCACCACCCCTCTCCATGTTTTCTTTACGTACCCCATTGAGGACTGGGAAAGCCTGGCCGGCTCTGCCAAAGTTTCCGCTGCAGTTGCTCCCAAAAGTTCCGGAGGAGTCCCTGGGCTGCGGGCCACGGCAGAACCTTCAGCATCAGCATGGCAGGCGCCATGTTGCTCGCCCGAAAACCACGCCCACCGGACCGCTGGGTCCCGCCCCTACGTCGAGCATGCGCACACACGCAGAGTCGGGCAAACGCGCACCTGGAACTACAACTCCCAGCATGCCCCTGAAGCGTCTCTGACTTTCCTCCAATCAGAGAGAGGGAAAGGAAGGCGCGGGGAGGGGAAATGAAGAGAAACGGGCCGCAGTGCGCATGTGTGCGGATGTTCTCTGGGTCTTCGGGTAAAGATGGCGGAGCGTGGTTACAGCTTTTCGCTGACTACATTCAGGTATGGAAGGGGCTCCGGAGGTCCTCCTCGTAACCGAGGTTGCAGGAACTCTGCTGACCCGGTTTTTACAGTCCTGGTCTCTGACTTGGTGCTTCCGGAGGGCCCAGCAGGGAATGGGGGTGGAAATGAGACTTTGCAAAGTCATTTGCAGGGCCCTCCCGCGGCCTGGGGAGCAGTAGTGCCTGGGGTCCGTGGGAACGCGAGTCGGGGGGTCCGGGGCGACCTTGACGCTGCTGGAGGTTGAGGCCCTCACCCAGGGAATTTCTTTAGCTTTGGAGATTAGGGAAGAAAGCAGCTTTGCATTAGCTCTCTCCGGGTGTCCCGTTCAGAATTCAAGATTTCCTTCCTGACCGAAGTAGGCCTGATTCGGGAGTTTCTGGAGCTCGGAATCTTGGTCACACCTATGGGGTCCCTTTTTCTCGGAAAGCCTTAACTTTACAGTTTGGTCCGAGTCTTAGTCTCCATTTGGCACTAATGTCTCTCGAAACCTCTTCCCGCTTTCGTTTTCTTTGGTGCCCCTACTGGAAGCTTAAGGACTGAAAGTGAAAGCGTTATTTATCTTTCTATTCTCTAGTCTTTGTAGGCGCCAAACTACTAGGCTACATTTGCGTTTTGGCTATTATTTTTGGAAGGGGATATATTTATTTAAAAAAAAGATTGTAGGCTTTTTTAAATTTTAGAACAGGTAGATACGTATATTTTTCAAAGTAAACTTGAGTTAAACTATCATTCCCAATGTAAGAAAACCGTCACCAAAGGATTTAATAAATCGACCGGGGAAGGATTCAATTTGGCTATTTTCCTACAGACCAGTGATGCCCCGTTTAATTAAAATGTATTCTTATCTGACTGTTGAAGGCGGGCCGCATCTGACTTGTTGAGGACTTTCTGTGTGGGTGGAGCTTAGTCCATCTCTTTGGGCTACCATCTGTGATAAATGTTATCTCAGCACCTTACATATGAGCTAACCACAGCTCAGGCAAATTAAATAACTCGTCCCTGGTCATAGGTGAGTAGCTGAGTTAACATTCAGACTGGGTTCTTTCTGACGACAAATTGAATACACTTTCCATTGCTGTGCGACGTCTTCTTAAAATGCTAAAATACCTTTCTTTTAATAAAAGATCTCATCATATACAACAGTAGGGAGCAATGTTTGCCAAGTAGTCACTGTTCATATTCGTGAACAAAGCAAACCTGGACCTTTATCTTTAAGAGAGTGTAATCCTAGTGGAGCTGAAACAGAAAACAATCATATGTTATCAGGGACTGAATCTTTCTATAATAAATTTCCTTATTAAAACACACTCTTTTGCTTTTTAACATGATAGTGCATTTCTGTGTTAGATTAAAAAATTTGTTTCTAGCCTGTTGTACTCAGTTAAACTACTAAGGTGGAATGACAAGAGACTGTAGTATAGGAGGTGTTCTTGAGGATTACATTTAGTTGGGGATATTGACAATAAGTGGATAAACAAATGGGTGCCTGCTAATGCATTCTGAAGAGTGTTTTTCCTTTACTCAGGAATTTTTACCGAGAGGGAGAAAGAAGGAACAAAACTTTAGATTGGGTAGTCAGGAAAGACCAGGGTTCTGGGGGACTGAAAGATGGAAGGGAGCCAACAATTTGAAGATTTAGGGGTAGAGGGAGTTACAGACAGAGGGAAGAGCATGTATGAAAGTGCCAAAGTTGAGAAGGACCGAACTGATAAGAAGGCCAGTGTGTTAGAGTATAATGAGCAGAGAGTTAGCATGGGTCAAGCCAATTTTGCAGGGCCCTGTAGGCCAGAGTAAGGAGCTTTTATTGTAAGTGAACCAAGAAGTTATTATAGGATTTAAATGGGCAATGACATGGTACAAAAGTAACTCTGGGTGGGGGAAGGGAAGTAAGAATGGAAAAGATGAAAACTAGTTAGACGGCTATTTCAGTTATCCCTGGTAGAGATGCTGGTGCTTTGGAATTGGGTAGTGGCATGATTGAATACAAGGACGGTTGATAGCTCGGTGAGCTCACAGGTTAGTGAGCTTACATACAGAAAGATGCAGTGATAGAAGTGTATATGTGTGATTATGGCAACAGAAGAAAAGCTAACTTTTAAGTTTACCTAATCCTTTAAAATGTCCCCAGAGGTATTTGAACTAGGTATTGAAGAATAATTGAAAGCTGGATGGACCCAGAAAGTCATGGTATGATTATCGAAATAGGGACCATTAAAGGAAAACAAGTACAGCCTAATTTAAAAAATTTAAATGCTTATTGCTGTTATTCTGCTCAAGTCAGCTAATTTTGTCATTAAACAGTCTTGAAACTGCTGCCCCTAGGCTTATTCCTTAAATAGGTCTAGATGTGTGTCTGTCAGTCAAACGAACCTGGTCATAGGCTGTGTGTTGGAGAACTGACTGAACAGAGCTTACACTTTGTAAATGTTGAAAAAATAATTCAAGTATGATGAATCTTAGCCAAAGAGGAAGCATAGGACAGTATAGGTATGAGTGTGTGGGATCAACCTAGTCTGGTGGTCAGGGCAGCTTCCCTGAGGACACGACACTTCTACCAAGGACTGGAGGATGACTTGGAAGGAGTTCACCAGCCAGTGGTGACGCGCCCTGCAGACAGAGGGATTCGCGTGTCAGGGGTTTGAATGTGAAGAGTGGTTGTGTGTCTGGAGCAAGGTGGGGTGGTGCGAGATGAGACTTGAGTGACAAAGAGAGTATCTATAGTTTTATGAAGATAGAACAGATGACCTTCTGAAACTGAAGATTATATTTTCAGTAGTAGATTGGGGATGTAGACCTTGCTGTGTGTCACTTTGGACAAATTACTTTCATTCAAGGACTTTGTCAATAAAAGAGAAAGGTTGGTGACATTTATAGTAATTGTTCTAACTCAACAGCTAGATCGAAGTAAAGTGGGACCCAAAAAGCCAGTTTGGGCCTAGCTAGTAGCATTTGGCTGCCAGACTCATGGAACCAGAAATGTTAAGTATAACCAGCTCACGGCATCTCGAAATAGTTTTGTATCATATAGCAAGTACTTTGTTGTGACTGACATCTAGGTTTTATGTCTTAGGCCATGTCTGCTTTATAAAATGTTTAACTCCACCCACATGGATTGTTTGCTGTTATTTGGTATTTAACAGACACATACATGTTCTTAATAATATTACTATTTGGTATTTACTTGCTGCTCATTTTGTGCCAGGAACAAAAGGCATCACTTCATTTAATCTTCACAACAACCTTTGAAATATTGATAGGTAACTACTATACTACTATTATCCCCGTTTTACAGATGAGAAGACTGAGACACAGAGAGGTTAAGTAATTTGCCCAAAGTCACAAGGTTGGTAAGTGGTGAAAGGCAACAGTAATGATGCTGCTTTAAGTGGCAGACAAGAAAAAACAACCTAAGGAAAGAGATTAGTGTTACACTATGAATAAACTTAGTTTCCGTACAACTTCATGATAAATTTTCAAAGCCCAGCTATTCCTTGGTGCTTGATTAATGGATTTGGCCTATTTACCTGCACTTTCTCAAAGGTGTTCCTCTAATAAGTATTTGAGAATGTGAATTTAGCAATACCTTTGTTTCTCTTTAAGCCCATCTGGTAAACTTGTCCAGATTGAATATGCTTTGGCTGCTGTAGCTGGAGGAGCCCCTTCAGTGGGAATTAAAGGTAATTAAATGCTTCATTCATTTCAGATTCCTGTTATTAGTTGTCATAATGTGTTCTTTTGGAATTAATAGATAATTAATGTAAAAGTAAATAGCTGTGGCAGCATAATTTTTTAACAGTTCTTTTTGGGTTTTTTTGTTTTATAAATTTATTTATTTTTGGCTGCGTTGGGTCTTTGTGCTGTGTGTGGGCTCTCTCTAGTTGCGGTGAGCGGGGGCTACTCTTTGTTGCGGTGCGCAGGCTTCTCATTGTGGTGGCTTCTCTTTGTTGCGGAGCATGGGCTCTAGGCGCATGGGCTCAGTAGTTGTGGCTCGCAGGCTCTAGAGCGCAGGGTCAGTAGTTGTGGCGCACGGGTTTAGTTGCTCCGTGGCACGTGGGATCTTCCCAGACCAGGGCTTAAACCCGTGTCCTGAGTTGGTAGGTGGATTCTTAACCACTGCGCCACCAGGGAAGTCCCAACAGTTCTTTTTGTTAATCTACAGTATTTTGATGTTTAAAGAAAGTAATAAGCCAAAGAAGATGATTAATTTTTTTTTCAAAATAAATACAGCACCTTTATCTATTGTGATAACCTACACATAGTCGTTCCTATTCAGAAAACTGAGTATTCTTTTGTTTTTTTCCACTGATTATGTATCACTGTTCTCTGGCAGTTTCTATTCTTTCCATAACTTAGAAAAGGTTAATCATAAAAGTTAAAGCTAACTTATAAAAAGCATATCATTGGTTGTAAAATTTCAGATTATTAGAACAGTAGGCCAAGTAGGCACAATTCCGTTATTTTAAAACATATGGACTCTTTCTTAAGAAAAGTTGTGTAATACCTTTAGCTGAGGGATTTCTTAGTGCCATACAGATGACCGTTGAGGGAAAGTTGATTTACCATTCCTTGGGCAATTTTAATATAGAAATCCAGAAGGAAAGGTTTTATAAATAAGAAAAAATAAAGGAGTTAGGCTGAAATGCTTCCGCAACTAGAAAACTGTTGAAGGAGAGTCTTTAAATAACATTTAAGTCTTTTTTATTTTTAAAGCTGCAAATGGTGTGGTCTTGGCAACTGAGAAGAAACAGAAATCCATTTTGTATGACGAGCGAAGTGTCCACAAAGTGGAACCAATCACCAAGCATATAGGTTTGGTGTATAGCGGCATGGGCCCAGATTACAGGTACCTTGTACCCTTTATTCTTTTTCTCACCATCTCATGAATTCCTTGTAATCTATACTTTGAGGAGAAAAATCAAAGGATGTTTTTCCTTTAATCTCCCAACCTCTCATCGTCGGCAGCTGAACTTAGTTTGCTAGTATGAGACAGACTGGGGCTTATTTGAAGGAGAAGAACTCAGTGCCGCTCAGTTGTAAAAGAGGAGAAGGATCAGTACTTACCCCTCTCATCTCTGTTCAGTGGTTTTCCCTTCTGATCATAATCCCTCTTCTACCGTCCAAGGGCTCAGCAATGGCTTTGCTGTTCTCTAAATGTATTTTCAAAACAACAAAAGCAATACATGTTATAATAAACTATATTTTTAAAAAGTTGTCAGGCAGCAAAAGAAAGCATACCATCCAGAGTTAACCTCATTTCATTTATTTCTGTTTTTAGCAAGGGGACAGAATTCTCCAAAGGCCACTGAAAGTTGTGGATTATGACAGCCTGTCCGAACCCAGATGCCTATATGATCACTCCTTTGATATGTCACAGGAAGAGAGGATCCTGTGACATCGGGGTGCCAGCAGGCTTAAAGAGATGGGCAGCTTTCTGTTGGTCATTTAAGAAGCAAAAGGAACATTATTACTTCATTCTTGATTTTGTGGAGTGAGATAGGTAGAGCCAAAATTTCATGAGTTAGAAAAAGCACCAGTGTCCCTGGCACGTGATCAGGCTTCCCTACAGTGGATCCTGTTACCGCTGCATGGAAGGGAGACTGCAGTGTACTAGCACTCACAGAATAAACTGACACCACAGGAGTATTGCAGAGGGATAATGTGCAGAGCTCGGATTAGTACATGAGCAGGTAACGGTAAATCCTGCTTCTCTTGCTAATATATTTAATTGTTACACTTTTGATAAATTTGACATTTTTTTAAAGTTATAATTAGTTTCACGTTGTTCATTAATCTCTGGAGGGTACTCTTTGAAGTCCAGTCTGTGGAACAAGATTGAGGCAGAGTGAGAAAAATATGCCTGGACACGTGTGTGTGTGCGCGTATTAGCCTGTTGCCTGGACTGAAATATAAAAAGACAAGGTGCCTGCCCTTGGGATGAGGGGGGGCACAATCTTGAAGACGCTGTGGCGAGATACAAAGTTCTTGTGTACGCTAGAGCTGTGGCTGCTAAGCTAACGGGTACCCCCCAGTCCATAGTTTCCTTCCTTTTGCCTTGTTCTTGTTCATCTATGGTTTGTCTCCTCAGTGATGCTCTGATATTTTCTTGTCAATTAACCATAATCGGATGTAAGAACAAGACTGGCTTAGAACTAAGAGCTACTATTAGAGATACATGTCAAACTTGTGCTATAGGTATATGCCTATAGAAGGAGAATGAGTCTTTAAATAGTAAATCATCTGAACTTTAATTAAATCTTATTTCTTTTCTGTTTGTCAGAGTGCTTGTGCACAGAGCTCGAAAACTAGCTCAACAGTACTATCTCGTTTACCAAGAACCCATTCCCACAGCTCAGCTGGTACAGAGAGTAGCTTCCGTGATGCAAGAATACACCCAGTCAGGGTAGGTTGATTTTATTCCTTGAAATGTGTCATGAATTAGAAAAAAAATCATTTTATGAGTAGACATATTTTTTTTTAAAAAGAGGGCTTAGTATTCCTATATTTCCTTAATCAGTGGTGAAAATCACTATGATGAACATTTCTGATCTTAACTGGACCCGAAATATTTTTTTAAAGAGAAAATGGGAATGTTTTCTTGCTGTTCGTATGGTAGCAGAAACCAACTTCTAGATAAAGTCCTTTTGCTAGTAATTAAAACATTTCTGTATGGGCAGACAGTCATTGCTGCTTCCAAATTTATCTTCTAACCAGAAATGATTGTAAGCACATGATGAAAGCAATAACTCTTTGACACATCCATATTTATTTAATTCCAGTGTTCTTGAGCTGGGGTGTGAACACGGATGAGGTAGCTGCTGATTTGTAAAGCCAGTGGAAAAGCTGCGTTTGTTGAAATGGGTCATTTTGTTAGGACACTGTTACTCCACACTTATTAACCCTGATGTTTGTATCAGTCCATTTACCAAAATGATTTGACTGTCTTTCCTCAGTACCATAAAGAAAATTCATTTTGAATTGATTTGTTTAGAATGGTGTTAAATACTTTTTAGGGAAGTTAGGAGTCTAATTCGGTTTACCTGATCACTTGCTTTACTTGAGGGTATTAATAAATTCTTAGCTTAGGTTGACTTTAACACCATGAAGATGGCAAGTAATTTTCATTTCTCTCTCTTCAGTGGTGTTCGTCCATTTGGAGTTTCTTTACTTATTTGTGGTTGGAATGAGGGACGACCATATTTATTTCAGTCAGATCCATCTGTAAGTATCATTAGATGTATTTGAGGGATTTGTCGAAGGGCTCTTTGAATATCTAGTAAAAATAGAAGCCATAAAAAGCTTAAAAATTAGAGTATTTTCTCTTTTTGTTTTTCATTTGGGCTTTAGAAGTAGTATATATTCACTTGCACGTTTAAAATGTTGGTAATTCAGCCTTCTGATAAGGAAGCTACTTGAGTTCTGCCCCCCGTGTTCTTCTGGTATGTTGCTTGACTTCACATACCTTGAATGATTAGTTGAAATAGTTATCAAGTCTCTTTAAATCTGTGGAATTCTTTTACTTTTAAAAAATTATAATTAAAGCTAAGGGTCGGTGGGGGCAGTGCCCTTTGCAGTCAGGTTAATCTTGGGGCTGACTTTAGTGTGACTCTTCCTGTACAAATATTGATGTCCGTCTTGAATTCGATGTTTTGCAAAATGGATGCGTTGTCTGCTCTAAAGCAGGAGATTGGTGTTCAGGTTAGCAGGTGTCTGTAGAGGGTACCACTCCTCCACATGTGTCTCACATCTGTCACTCATGTTTGCTGTGAGGAGACCTGGAACAAAAAACTCGTGATTAGAAACTGATCTTTCATAGTTTATAGATCACTAGATAATGGCAAGTTCACTCAATTCAAACTAGCTTTGTAATCTGAAAAGGCAAAAAAATATATATATTTTGGTTGTTACTTAAATCAGAAAAATTAAGTGTTTAGGGAACTTTGACAGTGTCTGTTACCCCATATCTGAGCTTCTGAAGCTAAATGACAAGCCCTCTTACCTGCCTTTCCTGGGGGTAGCAGAGCCAGCATCACTGGCATCCAGCTTTCACCATTTGCCCTTTTTCCCCTGTTGTGTCTAAAAGGCAGTTTCTTTTAAAATATGTTTGGTCTGTTTCTTTCAGTGTCTGTGTGTGTATGTATTTTTTCAATAGATGAGTCATGTTATGTACAACATACCGCTGCTGCTTTCATTTAACATTAGATTACAAAATATCAACACCTTTGAAAAATTTTAATGCAAAGCTGTGTCTTTTTAATTTATTAACTGATGATGATGAAGAACTGGTCACCATTTTTCAGATATATATGACAGATTTCTAGAGCCCTTCAATCCTAGTAAGCTACAATATTACTTTTGATTATTTGCTCTAAGTTAACCAGTTTCTTTTTTTTACATAAATTTTGTACAATAAGTTACACATACTTAAAGTGTACAATTTGATGGGTTTTTGATGTATGTAAATGCCTGAGAAAACCATCACTACAGTAAAGATGCTGGACTTCTCCATAACCTCCAAAAGTTTCTTCATGCCTTTTTGTTATTTATCCCACCGACATATTTTATGACGTATTCCGTTGCATTCCAGTAAATATTTTGTGACCTTAGAAGTTAGAGACGAATTATTGAACTGAGACATAAATGTCAGCATCCTGAGTAATTAGGTTAATGATTTAAAATGTTCTTTTCCTCTTCCCTTCCTGACTAGGGAGCTTACTTTGCCTGGAAAGCCACAGCAATGGGAAAGAACTATGTGAATGGGAAAACTTTCCTTGAGAAAAGGTGGGCTCATAGAACTAGATTCATTAGCAAACTTACTTTACAGTTTTCAGCTCTCTTTAAATAATATCATGAATCTAAACAAATTTGTTGTATGACTGTGTATTCAAGCCTGTGTACCTGATAGAACAAACAGACTTTTCTCTACTCTGGCTCCCCGGCCTTCAATACATTAAGTGGTAATATTCATTTCTTACGAACTTCTCTTTCTGCATTCTCATGCTTTTTTTCCTAAATATTATTTTTATTTTTTTACTTCATTTTTCCTACTATCTCGAAAAAAAAAAAAGACCCTTGGATTTGGAGTAAAAAAATTGGGGAGGAAAATTTTTTAATGATTTAAGTGATAACAGTTTACATTTTGACAATTACAAAAAAAAAATTGTGAAACCAAACTTGGTGTTGATGGTGGATTAAAGTTGTGATGTATGTACTTGATAAAAAGTGGAGCGATACATAAAAATCTGTCCTGCCAGCACAGCAGACTGCTCTCACTTACTTCCATCTGTATTCTAGACTCGGCATTATCGTAGCCCACCAAAAAATGTCCTACATTTTGAATGGGGAGAGTTCGCAATTGATTTTAACCACCAAATGAACCTTCTTAGTACATTTTCACATAATATTCATGTTAAGATTATTTAAAAATCTTAAAGACTCGGGATTAATTGGTAAATTT
Source organism: Physeter macrocephalus (assembly GCF_002837175.3). Lineage (NCBI taxonomy): Eukaryota > Metazoa > Chordata > Mammalia > Artiodactyla > Physeteridae > Physeter > Physeter macrocephalus. The sequence goes on along the minus strand of NC_041218.1, from coordinate 98,794,159 downwards.
AAATAAGCTTAGGATCTTAAAGCAATTTTTTTTCCTTTTACATATTAGTGAGTCTTCCAAACATAAAAAACATAAGAAATTTTAGCAAAAGTCTGATTTCTCTGCTTTATTTTTGTAAGTTGTTATAATATTGCCACCACACTCTGATTGTATTAAAATGTTTATACTTAAGGAAGTTTCCTAAAATAAACTCACGTTAGGGTTACGCTCTTCATGATGTCGGGAATGCACACCAAATAATTGTCAATTTATTATCTGGGGGCAGCTAGCTCAGTGAGGTGACGAAAAGAATTAATCTGTAACTTAATATTTTTAAGAGTGTTTTAGATGTTTAAAAAATCTTACGCTGTTGCTATCATTGTGTTTACATAGTCATAAATAATGTTAATAGTGCCGTAAATCATTGGGTTTGTTTCAAAAAATTCTTCAGATATAATGAAGACCTGGAACTTGAAGATGCCATTCATACAGCCATATTAACCCTAAAGGTTAGTTTAATATCTAACAGTTGGATTTGTAGTGATTGGATAATTAACTCCTTGGAAAATTCAAATTTTTCCCTCCATCTTGATCAGGAAAGCTTTGAAGGGCAGATGACAGAAGATAACATAGAAGTTGGAATCTGCAATGAAGCCGGATTTAGGAGGCTGACTCCAACTGAAGTTAAGGATTACTTGGCTGCCATTGCATAACAATGAAGTGACTGAAAATCTGGAATTTCAGAACCTCTCTACTTAAACATGTTTAAAGTATGTTTTTGTTTTGCAGACTTTTTGCATACTTATTTCTACATGGTTTGATGGACTGATGTTTTTAAAATGAGACTTATAAATCATAATAAACTGTTAAATTCAACTTCCTGCTTTTTAGGAATTAGTAAAATTTTAACATAGTTATATCCTGCTTTTCATCACAGCTGATTTCTGGAAACTACATTACAAAGCAGAATGGTGACGCTGTCTTTAGTCCTCATGCAGTTTGGGTTAAGTCAAGTCTTGTTACTCTCTTTGCTGTCAGATGTCTGCTTCAGTAAAGCAAAATGTTGATTTCGGTAAACATCACTGCTTTTAGAGTGATGGGAGAATCTGCAGACTTCCATGGATTCTGAGACAAGGTGGAAGCACAGATGTTTTTCAGGCACCATTAAGTGTGGGTCATTGAAACCCTAGGATGCTCTGTGAGATTGCACTGGAGCTGCCAAGAGTGCTAAGCCAAACAGTCTCCTATAGGAGATATACTGTGTACATACATCAAAAATGGTGTGCTAGTTCCTGTTGGTTTTTCTATCGCAAGTAGGTAAATGTATTTAAAAAGAGCCCCCTAGAATCTACTAAATCTTTTTAACTCAAAGATGAACGTGAGTGCTGGAAATAAAATACTAATACTTAAATGTCAAAATTATGGCTTAAGTCTCTCCCTCGTTCATGTAATCTCAGTGTAATCAGAACGTTCACTGCAAATTAAGGCTCATAGAAGCAAGCAGATAATGGGGTACCTGAAGCCTGTTTTCATTATATGTGAAGGCATAGCACTTAGTTTTCTTTTTTTGTTTTTTAAGGCATCATAGGATAAGAGAAATCATGTCATTAGTCTTGCTCACAGAACATAGAGTTTATGAATGTCACTGTTCTTACCAACAAAGAGATCGTGGGCATTTCTGTGATTTAAATGTGGCTCACAAGATCTTGATTATGATCTAGCCAAGTTTAGGCTCTTTAGGCAAGAGCCTTATCCTGGAGCATTTTGTCAGGATTCTCAGTTCTACCCACTGTCACTGTAACACCCCTGTAGTGGCTGAAGCGTTATGATGGGAGATACCAGCTTGACCTATTTCTAGACATTTGTCTTGAAGGCCTCATTTAACATAACAGTCTCTCCTCGTCGGCTCTTGGTACATTGTGACCCCAGCACGCTAGAAGGAGAACTTAGTGTTAAAAAGGAATGGTTTTTGGAGTTAGGTCTCAACTCTCCCACTTAACTGGCCGAGTGACTGCACAAAGTAATTATCTAAGAGGGTTTTCTCAGGACTAAACTTGATTATGCAAGTGAAAGGCCTGGCAAGGTTAATGGTTAAGTACCCGATAAGTTTTAGCTCCTTTGAATTTGCTTAGGCTCTCTCTAATGTCCAATATTAAGAAACCAGAGGAATGCCAAAATTCTACAAATCAAAGAAGGGAAGAGTAAAGGCATTTTTATTTAGGACAAAAAGAAAGCCCGTGGGTGCTAACACAGTAAGTCCAATGGAATAAAGAGAGGAAGAAGTAGCTGAAGCAGATCTGTGTCCAGGTTCTAGTCTCTGCCTCTTGCCCCATTAAGTACAAAGCCCAGTTCAGCTGAAGCTGCCTAGACCCCCCTTGGTTCTCAGTTTGTTCTTTTCATTGACCTTAATTTTCAGTTGTCCCCTTTTGTTCCAGTTCTTGGGAAACTCAAGTTTTTGGTCTGACAACCCATTATGCATCCCTGAATGTTCTCTGATGCTTCTGTCATTTCTAGCCGGTGGATTCTAGTTTCTTTTAATCTTATTTAAGTATCATAATGCTCCCAATATACATTCCCCTCTCCATTTTTGGTCCAGTTTTTTTGTATCTTCTCTTAAAAAATTTTCCTTCACTTGTTTTTCTCTTCCAGTTCCTCAACTGAACCGTGAATCCAAGTTTGCAAAACAATTATTAGCAGTGAAACATGGAAATGTTTAAACATTTAAAATGTTTAAATGTTCAAAAACATGGAAGAGGGAGTTGAAAAGGAAAGGGAAATAAGGAGGAAAAGTAATATTGATCTTTATAATTATCCAGTGCTGGCTTATTGGGCACTGATTAGGTGAGAAGGGTGATCAAAGGATTTTTCATCTATTGCTCGACTATGTTCTTGAACTGAAACCGCCAACTCTAAGCCTTAACTTCACCTCTTTATCACGCGTCTCCTTGCTAATGTAGGCAAGCTCTGAGCCCCTGTTGTAAAGAAACACAAGCTGATATTCAATGAAGTGCCTGAGAACATGTAAGAGTTGGTAACTCCTTTGGTTTAGAATCATTTCCTGAAACCCAGTCCAGTGGTCCTGTATTAATGTCATGTTGCCTCACACGGTTCCTTCAGTTCAGACTCCTCCCTTGACCCTGCTCTCAAGGACCTTATTATCGAACCAGCAATACCTGCCTGCCAAGTAAGTGATAGCTTCCTAAGCATGAGCCTATTTTAAAAGTTTGATAACTTTTAACACTTGATCAAAGGCCCTGTCCCTGAGTTTCATCACTTTTCCCATTTTAAGTATTCCATCAGGTACTCCCGTATTTCAAAACAGTAGGCTTATTATGGTTATTTCTGGATTCCTGAAGGTCAGCCATCATATAAACCTTTTATTCTGCAAGATGAGAATTTAGAACTCTCATACCACCCTCACTTCCCTCTGCTTTAATTAGATCATAATGTTTAGCATAAAAGGTTTTTATTAGGGGTATGTAAGTATACTGTGATTGCTTTTCCTCACTTTTTTGCTTTGTTTTCTCTGTAGCTGTCACTAATTCTTGCCAGTTCCCCCCTAATGGGATTGCAAAATGCTCTGCACAGTTTTCCTCACTGTCAGATACAAGGTAAAATCTGACAGTTCTCACCCAACCCTTCGCAGCCCCTCTCCCCCAGCACCATTCCAAGAAGTTTCTTGAAACCCTCTCTTTCTGCTCTAATCCAAGCTGGTTGCGTCTTTGAAACTCTTTCTTCTCCTCTTGTCTCTTGATTGGCTGGGTTTTAAAATTCTAGGTTAGAAAGAAATGTCTCCGCATTTAAACTCCTATTAATTGGATACTGGAGCCTTTTGTTTTTGCTATATTTTCCACCTATTTTTTTAATTCTACTTTTTAGTAGATTTTTACACTCTTCTTACATTTCTATTGATGTTTTTAAGATTCGGGATATTTTTAATTTTGAAGAACTCTTTCCTATACTCCATTATCTCCCCTTTAAAAACAAAATTCTTCTTTGATTTATGGCTGAAATATCTTCTATCTGAGGATGCTAAAGATATTAAAAAAAAATTTTTTTTTGGTTCTGCTTTCTGTTTCCTTCAGATTCCAAACAGAAAAATGTTTGGAAGTGCTGTGTTTGTGAATCCCAAACCTACCTACTGGGGGATGCCAAATATCAGCACCTATAAACCATTTCTCTATGGTCTTTCATTTGCTCTGTTTCTCCAGAGAAAAAGCGTTTGAGGGAGAGGGTGATGAGGGGAGTGGGACAGGAGTGCCAGCGTTCCGTGAGGGGCAGAGAAGGGGCCGACAGCATTTTACTATTCAGGACGAAAACGTAAACTCTTAATAATGTGTCTGGAACCCCTCTGATTCCCTGTCTTCAACATCATAAACTCGACTTCTGCCTGGGGAAGGATGGGTAACGGTCCCAGCTCCACAGGACAGGAGAGAGGACTTGGTGTCTGTTCCTTATACAACATGCAAGCAATGCCTATTTTCAGCCCCGCCTCACTGCCCCCCTCCCTCCCAGGCCTCTGTAGTTCAGCGCCTTACCGGGGTCCTGATTTGTGAATCACTCGATGGAGCTTCTCCCTGCCAACTGCTCCTTCCGCAGAGAGGCTTCCTGGCTTCAAACAACCTCTCTGGCGGACTTAACTCTAAACCAAATCTTTTAGGCTCAGAGGATTGAATTATGTTGAAAAGCACTTGGAACAATGCCTGCCACATAAGAAGCATTGAATAAGTGTCATTATTGCTCGTTGTCTTGAAAAATGTATCGACGTATCTCATGTGCAATCATCTCTTGTTCTTTTTAGTCTTGTGGGTTTATTCCTTTCCTGTCATTTAAGTAAGGTTTAGGAAAGGAGCAGGTAGACATAGGACTAATTTTAAAGTCCGCTTAAATTTTTAAAAATTAGCCGTTATGGGTGACTCTGGACACTCTACTAAAGCTAATATCAATTTCCCAGCCCTTCAGAAGCCAGCCACTGATCGTTTGTCCTCTTCAGAAAGGCAGCGCGTCTCTAATATGACACTTTCTAATGGAGAGCCCGTGATGGCGCAGTGGCAAGTGCTTTGGGGTGGGGTCAGAAATCCCAGCTACAGCACTTACCAGCTGTGAAACCTTTGACAAGCCTCTCCGGCCAGTTTTCTGTTAAAATGAGCCAAACTTTTTCTAAGACGACAACCATTGTCTGGCACTCGTAGGGGTTTGAGCTTGATAGCAAAACGGTGTACTTGACCCGCGGAGAGGAGGTGGGCGCGATCAGGAGGTTTTCTCCACCAAAACGCACCGACTGCCGCCCCAGGCAGTCTAACCATGATTAGACGGTAGGATACGGGTTCAGCCTGCCTGGCACGCTGGGGATCGAGCGGCCGGTGCCCCAGTGGGAGATCATCTTTCTTGGGGCCAGGCGGCCGCGCGCCCGTATGAGGGCGCGCTGGCATAGCGGCGGGAGTGGGAGAAGCCGCTTCCCTCAACAAACATGGCCGCCGCGCTAGCGTCAGCCCCGCTCTGGAGGCCGCGCCGCTGCCTGGGAATAGCGGGCTCGGCGTCACCCGGCGCGGGGCCACGTGACGCGGGAAAAGCCCGAGGCTGCGGGGCTGGCGCAGGCGGAGCTGGAGCCAGCGGAGCAGCAGCGGAGGCCAGAGTTGGGTGGGGGCTGCTCAGTGAGGCTACCCGGCGGGTTCCGGCCTCGCGCGCACGTGCCCGCCTGCTCGCGCTCGCGGTCCTGGGCGCTGCCGGTGAGGAGCCGGGGAAGGGGCGACGGGGTGGGGGAGCCGGGCGCCCCTTCCGAGGCCGGGAGGGGGTTGGGCCGGGTCGGCGGGGTGGGTGGCGGGCGCCGAGCCGCCGAGCGCCCTCCGCCCGCGCCTCGGTCCCGGCGGTGGCCGCGGCGGCTCTTGGAGCCCGAGCCTGCCCGACGGGGCCAGCGGTGCAGGTGGACCGAGCAGGGCCGGATGCCCGCCCGGAAGGCCCCGCCGACCTCAGGCCCGCCCGCAAGGCCCCGCCGACCTCAGGCCCGCCCGCCCGCCCGGGGCGCCGCGGGCTACTCCGTGGAGTTTATCTTCGGGCTTTTTCCTCGGAGTGGGAGCGGAAGCCAGGTTGGTGGGCTCCTTCGGTCTTTAGAAGTGTGCTGGGTTGACGTCACATGCAGGTACGAGGCGGTCTGGATTCCTGGGCGTGTGTACCGTTGGCCCCTGGGAAATCACGAGGTAGCAGGTTGAAGGAGACCCACTCATGGAAGGGGTAGCGTGGTCAATTGAGGAGAGAGTCTCCTGTATTGGACAGTTTGTTCACCAGCTAGTCTGTGTGTTTATTTTTATTTTAATCATTTTTATCTTGACCCTTCTACTAAAATTTCTCGACAACCGAACAGTAAGGCTGATTATAAGGGAATTCTTTATGTAGCAGGTTGCCAGTCCCCTGCGTTTTATCCTAACCCGGGATATACTGTGGATCCCATGACCTTCAAGCTGAAGAAATGAAGGCGCAAAGAGTGTTAGAACCCAGCGGACGTAAGGAGCAGCTCAGAAGTCTAGCTATCATCCTTTTCTTAGCTCTCAGAGGAGGGAGTCACTCCAGAATCAGACACGCAGTATCCCAGGTTCATAGACCCGGCCTCCATAATCTTTGTGGTCCGATTGAAGTCTTGTAATCCTGAGTGAAGAATTGCTTGCGGTTGATTTGTTTCTTTTCATAGGAAAGGCAGAATGCTGTCAGCATGTCTGCACATTCCATGCTCTGTGAACGGATCGCCATAGCCAAGGAACTAATGAAGAGAGCAGAATCACTCTCCAGGTCAAGAAAAGGTGGCATCGAAGGTAGTGCCAAGCTGTGCAGCAAACTGAAGGCAGAATTAAAATTCCTACAGAAGGTAGAAGCTGGGAAAGTAGCCATTAAGGAGTCCCATTTACAGAGCACTAACCTGACACACCTAAGAGCCATCGTGGAATCGGCAGAAAACCTGGAAGATGTGGTCAGCGTGCTCCATGTCTTTGGTTACACAGACACCTTGGGCGAAAAGCAGACCCTTGTGGTGGATGTCGTTGCAAACGGTGGTCATACTTGGGTGAAAGCCATTGGCCGGAAGGCTGAAGCGCTGCATAACATTTGGCTGGGCCGGGGCCAGTATGGCGACAAAAGCATCGTTGAACAGGCTGAAGACTTCCTCCAGGCCAGTCACCAGCAGCCGGTGCAGTACAGCAACCCTCACGTCGTCTTCGCATTTTACAACAGTGTCTCCAGCCCCATGGCCGAGAAGCTGAAAGAAATGGGTGTATCTGTGAGGGGAGACATAGTAGCCGTGAACTCTCTGTTAGAGCCCCGTGAAGAGCTCCAGGCCAGTGAGAGCGAATCAGACGATGATGGCCCCGAACTTTTGCGGGTGACCAGAGTAGACCGAGAAAACATCCTAGCGAGTGTCGCGTTTCCAACGGAGATCAAGGTTGACGTGTGCACAAGAGCCAACCTGGACATTACTACGTTAATCACATACGTATCTGCCCTCAGCTACGGAGGCTGCCGCTTTATCTTCAGAGAAAAAGTGCTCACCGAACAAGCAGAGCAAGAGAGGAAAGAGCAGGTTCTGCCACAGCTGGAGGCATTTATGAAGGACAAGGAGTTGTTTGCCTGCGAATCTGCCGTCAAGGACTTTCAGTCTATCCTAGATACCTTAGGAGGACCCGGGGAGAGAGAGCGGGCTGCTGTGCTAATTAAGCGAATTAACGTGGTCCCGGACCAGCCTTCTGAGCGTGCCTTGAAACTAGTGTCCAGTTCAAAAATCAACAGCCGCTCATTAACGATTTTTGGGACAGGAGACACCCTAAAAGCCATCACAATGACCGCCAATAGTGGTTTTGTCAGAGCTGCCAACAACCAGGGTGTTAAGTTCAGTGTGTTTATCCATCAGCCCAGAGCACTTACTGAGAGCAAAGAGGCCCTAGCTACCCCCTTACCTGCACAATTGACAACAAACACTGATGAGATCCTTTAAATACTCTCATGGGAATAAGTTATTTATACCAAAGGCTGTGTCTTCCAGTTTTTAATTGGAAAAAAACAAAATGGTCTATAGTAAAAGTAATACTCTTTAGAGCTCTTAAACCAGTCAAGTTGACTGTGTGTCTCATCTATAGGGTATATAACCAAAAGTAGGAAAAAAGCACAAGAGGCAACCTTACTTATCAAACTGGCTACATTATAATTAGAACAGAAATACATCTATATAAGGCTTGTAGCTGTATCACAGTATTTTGACTTGTTTCACTCAGTAGGGCTACCACTCCCCTAATGGTAACCGCATCTCTTGGACTGTGGCTACATGGCATCTTGCATTAAATATCTGGAGAAACCTCTGAAGCTTGTTTTTCATTATATTGATTTAGCAATCGATATGGGTTGAGGCCGGGAGGTAATAGTTTTCAATTAATTTTAGATTCCAAAGTTATGGGTGTTATTGAAAAGACACTTATTTGATTGCTATCTGTCAGGTGCAGTCTGGTGGTTATGTTTACAAAGAGGACATTAATGTAGAAGGAAATAAAGGGAATTCTGATCCTGGGAGTCCCATGAATCTCTTGGTACACCATCGTGATAAGATAGACAACAGTCACACTACTACAAACCTAAGGTGTTTAAGGTTAAATATTAATTTGAATATATTGAAAAAGAATTATATAAAATAATAGGTTTTACTTTTAAATATAAATGGCGCCCACATTAGCAGTATTTGGATTATGAATACTACTTTTCTCATTCCTTTTGCAAGTGGGGAGGGACAGCTGCATTATTACGTCTCTCTCATGAAACAGTGGCAGGGAGATTCCATGCCTGTTTCATGACACAGTTGTAATTAAAAAGAAATTGTTACGTCCGTATTGTGCTAGGTGTTTCATGAATGTGCAGTGAGGACAAATTAGCAAAGTAGGTACGTATTCACATTAAAAAAATTGGGAATTGAGTCTTAAAGCTGAAGTATTAACTTGTGCTAAGTGTAGGAGCCATTATTAGAACTCGATTTTGTGTTCCCGCAGCCTGGCCTTTCCACTGAGCCAGCCCCTCTTCTGTGAGTAGGGAAACTTCAGTTTCCAGCCGCAGTGTTGAGCAGGTGGAACTTGATTGTCGGGGCCCATGAAATGAAATGCAAAATTAAGTGTATGGGGGGATTTCTCCTGGGAGAGGTTATATTACTAACTCAGCACATTTTCTAGGGGAAAAGGCTGTGATTGGGGCTCCAAGTTAGTGTGGAGAGGTAGATTTAACTTTCACTGCAGCAGAAATTGTCTAGTGTTAGAAATTGGGCTTAGGCCTTTTCAAGCACCTATTAAAGTACTGATTACTTGGTACTATTATGTACCAAGCATTATAACAGTTCTTGGTATAAAAGATGAATAATTGCTCTTTGGTCTAAGGAGTTCTTCGTCTGAAATGGAAGGAAACAATTGAAGTATAATTAATGTACTAAATTTTCTAAAAGAGTTACGTTTAAAAGACTGGGAACAGGGTAAGGGAGTAATTCGTGCTATGGGGACAGGAAGTCAGAGAGGCAGTGACCTCTGAGGGGTTGGGTGTGAGACTCAACAGGAAGTGTACAAGGAGTGGATTGGCAAGGTACAGAAGTGTGAATATGAGGGCCTGTTCAGAGACAGGGCTCATGTGGACAGTTCATAAAACTGGAGGTGAAGTAGAAAAGCAGGCAAAGTTCTCTGAAGAGTTTGGCATTAGAGAGCCATTGGCCATTTGTAAGAAAGGATGGGTCATGATCAAATCTCTTAGTAAAACAACAAAGACCTGTAGTGTGGAGGAAGAATTAATGGAAGGAAAGATGGGATTATAATGATAGCTAGTGCAATATGGTGGAATGTAGTATATGCTGGGTGTGTTCGAGGCAGAATTGATGTGCTACTCATTCGTTTAATAAACATTTATCAAGTTCCTGTCATGTCAAACACAGTTTGCCATAGAGCAAGATAGTTGCGGGTATCAAACAGGAAATATTACTGATACTACAAGTGAAACCAAGCTGAATCACTTCCAAATGAGGTGCAAGGGTGGAGAATAAATGTGGTCCATATAAGAGAAGAAGTCAAAAGAATTCTCAAGGGAAGCATAAAAAACAGAAAGCACAACATAAGAGAGCTGTAAGACCAAGAAGGATATAAAAGAGCTTTGGAGAAGCTATAATTTCCCTAATTAATTATAGGGAAATATACAATAGCTAGATACTATTTTGATAAGTTTAGAAATCTCAGTGAAACAGATGATATTCTTAGGAAATATGAGTTAAAATTGAGGAAGAACTAGAAAACCTATTTAACCCATAGTCCTTGAGAAGATTGTTCAAGTAGTTAATTAGCGACCTCCAAAAAATTTCCAGGTCCAATTAACTTCTTTCGGTAAGTTTTTGCTTACGTTTAAATATCAAATAATCTCCTTGCTCTAAAAAATAATATGGGCAAACTGAATCTGACACAGAAGTATCATGCCAATTCTGCCCTAAACAACTTGGGGGTGGTGAAAATGTTTTGGAACTATATGATAGAGATGGTAGTTACACAACATTATGAATGTACTAAAGCCCCACTGAATTTTTTGCTTTAAGTCAGTTAATTTTATGTTTTGTGGATTTCACCTCAATTAAAAAAACTAGTACCCCATAAGTGGGGTGGAAATATTTAGCATGGTAAGATGTGATGTTCCATTTACTCGCCCTCCCCTACCCCCAAATGGGAACTTGGGCTGCTCCTGCTTGAGGACAGGGTCCTGTGAAGGTGTGCAGCCCAGGGGCTGTATCTTAATTCGTGTAATTGCAAGCTGGTTGTCTCAGATCATTACTGTATTGGGAATGTTTTCAGATTCATTTTGTGGAATATAAGCATGATTCTGATACTAAAACAAGATATCCTAAAAAAGAAAGCTGCCTGAAAATTTCAATCCCAGGCAAAGAACACCTCACCCTGTGGGAATCTTGTTTGCCAGAGGATAAAAGACAGAGACGAACCCCCCAACTTAAATATTAGGGACTTGGGGATTAATCTCCATGCTGGGATAAAATTGGAGGCAGGAGGCTTACTTTGAGGTAAAGAGGTAACCCCAAGACTCCTCCCTGCATGAAGCCGGAATCTTGGAAAGCCTGGAGTCCCTGAGAAAAAGGATCTTGTAAACACTGCCCAGGGCGACAGCAAGGAAATGTGACTGCAGTGGCTCTGAGTGGAAGAAAAGGAGCCTGAGGGATGTCAAGTCCAGCCTGTGCTCTGCTAGGAGTGTCGTCGTGGGGAAGGCCCAGGCGTGTGAAATTGGTATAAAAATGGGTCCCAGGTAAGTACCATCGTTCAGATACCTCACAGAAACGCTCATGGCATCATTCGCGACTTGTGGGACGCTTCAGTTTCCCAGGCTTCCCAGAGCCCAGTGGAAAGGAGGCTTTGCTCGGATGGGCTTTCAGTGAGACATTGTGAAGTCGTGTGAGGAAATCTTCCACCACCAACGAGTCAGCAGCACAAAGTTCCTCAACAACCTAAGATCATAGTGAAATAATCTGATAAATAATATAAAGTAAATATGGGGGTCTTTGATGTGTTCCCCGCGTATGTTATTTTTAAAAAAAGACGAATGAGTCAGAGAGGCAGATGGAGGCTAAAATGCCATCTGTGACAAAACACTGCATGCAGCTGAGATGGAGGATGTGGTGTGTATCTGCAGAAAGTGGGCTGAACCCCAGAATTAGGCAGACACTACCCACCCAGGCACAGGTAGTGCTGGGCGTGTGATGGAGAGCTTGTCTGGTGCAGAGGACACCTCACTTGTGGGAAGCTTGTCCCCAAGAGGAAAAGGGCAGAGATGAGCGGAGCATCCCAGGTGGTCCAATAAATGACTCTTCCCAGAAGGGGAGAAGGGCCAGTAGTGCACGGTGGGGAAGACCTCCCCCCACCAGGCATCATGGAATCAGAAATCCGTCTCCATATAAATAAAAAATGTTTTAAGAAGGTAAAATAAAGTATAGAAACCATAAGGAGAGAATACAAGCAACCGGGAGTTCTAGTAATAGAAAAAGCCTCACTAAAATGAGAAGTTCAGAACCAAACTTCAAAAAAGTCAATCAGACAAAGCTAAAGAAAAGATTCTGAACTGAAACATAGCTCTTAATAAATTTCCCAGAATGCAGCAAAGAAGTAGAAGGATGGAAAATCCGAGAGGCTGAGACCTGGAGGACAAATAGGTCCACAAAGGTCACAGCAGACAGCAGGGGCCAGCACACTGCACCTGGTCCAAGTTCTCCCTGCCTTTGCCTGCCTGTCCTGTAGGGGCTGGAAACACCCACATCCTTGCTCTCTCAGCCTGAAATCCTTGCCAGTGAGACCCGGGGGATGTCTGTTAATTCTGCTTCCTCTTCCTTCCATCTTTTTCCTGGTTTGACGTGGGCAATGGCCAGGCTTGCCCCATGGAGTAATGATAGCTAGTGCGCCAAGGAAACAGTAGAGTCGGGGAAATCACCATTTTGTGACTGAATAAATGATTTTATGAGGATGAGAGGAAGGCCGAGGGAACGTCGTAGACTCTGGTGCTGACGTCAGCTTTCCTCAGGACTTCTTGCTGAGAGAAAATATAAAACCCCGATTTATTTAAGCCACTGGAGTTGGCTTTTCCTTTCGTGTATTAGAAAATATTTCTAACTGCCATTAAGGTTTATTTGTCCCCAAAAGGAAGAATAGACAAAATGGGAGAGAAGCAATAAATACAGTTTTCAAATGTACAGAAAAACAATTAGAATAGAGTATGAGCATTCATCTACCCATCACCTCAGTTAAGCAGGTGTTATTATTTTGCCCTATTTAAGTTTTTCTTTTGCTGAAATATTTTAAAATAAGTTACAGACACCATGATGTTTTACCTATACCTCCCTCAGTATTCAGTTCCAGAAAGAACATTTTTTTGCACAACCATGATTCCATGAGCACACCTAAGAAAATCAGCAGTAGTTCTGAACATCATCTAATGCCCAGTTCCTATTCTGATGTCAGGGGTTCTGTCTAACCAGGATCCAGTCAAACACTAGGCGTTACTTTTGGCTTTAATATTTCATAATTCTATTTTGATTTAACACATAATCTCCCTCTTTCATGACTTTGGCTTTTGAAGATACCAGGACCGTTGTCTTACAGGATATCCTATATTCTTGATTTGTCTAATTGTTTCTGGTGGTAAATTTTATTTCCTGGAAACTGGAAGTGAGATCTAAAAGCTGGATTAAATATTTTACAGGTGATACTGTATTCTTCATTTGCATTACACCAGGGGTCGTATCATATCTGGTTGTTCCACTGTTAGTAATGTTAAGTATTGTCCCTTTGGATAAAGTGGTGACAGCCAGAACTTTCCATTGTAAAGTCATGTTTTTCCCCTTGGGACTAGTAAATTAACTATGAAATAATACTTTTGAACTATGTGAATATTCCGTTCCCCATTGTCCTTTCACCTAATGATTTTAGCATGCGTTAATCATTATAACCTTGAATCAGTTATTTCATTCAGAGTGGCAAAATGGTGATTTTCCCACTTCTACCATTTCCTTTATACTTATTAGGTATCATTCTTCTATAAGGGTACCGAAAAGCTTTCCCTATGAGCTGGGGCCATTAGGTTGCTCTGAAATATAGTTTCTTCTTGAATGTCAGGGTATCCTTAATTCCTTTTCTCTAATTAATGGTTTTCAGAGTATGGGACTGGTGTACTAGTCACCTTCAATAACAGCAATGAATTTTTTGGAGGGAGATTCTATTTTGTGAGTACCATATTGGACTCATGAATTATTATATATTTAAATGTGCCCAAATCAACTACACTTCTGTTTTGTTATAATAATTTATTTCATTGTATTTTATTTTTTACTAATGATACCGAAAATTGGCCTCTGTATGCCGGCACCAAATTGAATCTCGGAGACAGAGTTTGGATGAAGTAGGAATAACTTTATTGCTTTTCCAGGCAAAGGCAGGCTAGTGCCCTCAAAACAGTGTGTCCCAAGCCAGGGGGGTTTGTGGGGAGTATTATAATCAAGGAGCAGGGCTGCTGATAAGGATCAGGGTGCCTGCAAGGCCTGCATTCTTTCAATCCAGAGGTCATCTGGCTCCAGGTGGTTTTGTGATGGGCTTCTATGACCTTCTCTCTGGAATGAAGAATGCTTCATTAAGTAGTTAACATCTTCCATTTGGTGGGGGTTTTAGTTCTGCAGAAGAGCTCAAAGATAGTGTTAGGTATCCTTGAGGTAGTGTTAGGTATCCCTTGAGGGGGAGCCAGGACCCTGTTCCAAAGGTATCCTTGAGGTAGTGTTAGGTATCCCTTGAGGAGGAGCCAGGACCCTGCCCCAAGGCTACACTCTTGTTTCTTGACTGCTCCTCCCTTGTCTCCTCAACCCCTTACTACTCTGATTGGCAACTATTTGAACCTATGCTTTGGAACTCAGGGAAGGTCATGGAGGCTGAAGGAAGCCTATTTCATACAAATAAGAAACAGGGGACATGGAAAGACTTGTGCAGGGGACATGGAAAGACTTTTGTGTCCAGGAGCCCCACAGGGTCCTGCTCGGTTTCACTAAGACTTTATTTTTTTTTAGAGAAATTTTAGGTTCACAGCAAAATTGAGAGGGTAAAGATACAGAGATTAATAAAGTACAGAGATTTCCCATAGCTGGCTGATCCTTGAACAATGCAGGGGTTTGGGTGCTGGAGCCCCAGGCAATCAAAAATCCACGTATAACTTTATAGTCAGCACTCTGTATAGGCAGTTCCACATCCAAGGATTCAACTGATTGCAGATCGTGTAGTACTGCAGTCCCTATTTATTGAAAAAAATCTGCATATAAGTGGACCCGTGCAGTTCAAACCTGTGTTGTTCAAGGATTAACATACTCTCTGACCCCCATAGGCACAGCCCCCCCATTATCATCCCCCACCAGCGTGGTACAACTGCTACAATTAATGAACCTACAGTGACATGTCATAATCGCCCAAAGTTCATAGTTCATATTACTGTTCACTCTTGGTGTTGCACATTTTATGGGTTTGGACAAATGTATCATGACATGTATTCATCATTATGGTATCACAGAGTGTTTTCAGTGCCCTAAAAATCCTCTGTGCCTCACCTATTCATCCCTCCTTCCAACCTCCCCCAAACTCCTGGCAACCATTGATCTTTTTTTTTTTTTTACACTTTTTTTTTTTTTTTAGAAGATGTTGGGGGTAGGAGTTTATTAGTTAATTTATTTATTTTTGCTGTGTTGCGTCTTCATTTCTGTGCGAGGGCTTTCTCTAGTTGTGGAAAGCTTTCTCTAGTTGTGGCAAGCGGGGGCCACTCTTCATTGCAGCGCGCAGGCCTCACTATTGCGGCCTCTCTTGTTGCGGAGCACAGGCTCCAGACGCGCAGGCTCGGTAGTTGTGGCTCACGGGCCCAGCTGCTCCGCGGCATGTGGGATCCTCCCAGACCAGGGCTCGAACCCGTGTCCCCTGCATTAGCAGGCAGATTCTCAACCACTGCGCCACCAGGGAAGCCCAACCATTGATCTTTTTACTGCTTACATAGCTTTGCCTTTTCCAGAATGTTATATAATAGGAATCATCCTGGCTTTTCAGACTGGATCCTTTCACATAGTATTAGGCATACAAGGTTCCTCCCTGTCTTTTCATGAGTTGACAGCGGGTTTCTTTTCAGTGCTGAATAATATTCCATTGTCTGGATATACCACAGTTTATCCATTCATCTAGAGAAGGACCTCTTCATTGATTACCACTTTTGGCAGTTATGAACTGAGCTGCTATAAACATCCATGTGTGGGTTTTTGTGTGGACATAAATTTTCAACTCCTTTTGGCAAATACCAAAGAGTGTGATTGGTTCTCCTTTCAGGTCCATTAATATTTGCTTTGTATGTTTAGGTGATCCTATGTTGGGTGCATAAATATTTGCAAATGTCATATCCTCTTGATATCATTATCATTATATAATGATTTTCTTTGTATCTTTTTACAGTCTTTGGCTTAAAGTTTATTTTGTCTGATATGAGTATAGCTACCCTTGCTTTCTTTCATTTCCATTGGCATGGAATATATTTTTCCATGTCTTTACTTTCAGTCTCTGTGTGTACCTAAAGCTGAACTGTGTCTCCTGTAGACAGCAAATAGTTTGGTCTTAATTTTCTGTTTGTTTGTTTGTTTGTTTTTATCCATTCAGCCACTCTATATATTTTAATTGGAGAATTCAGTACCTTTATATTTAAAGTAATTATTATTAGGTATGGACTTACTATTTCCATATTGTTAATTTTTCTGACTGTTTTGTAATTCCTTTTTGCTTCTTTCTTTGCTCTCTTCCTTTGTGATTGGTTGATTTTCTGTAGTAGTATGCTTAGATTCCTTTTTCTTTATCATTTGTGTATCTAGTCTAGGTTTTTGCTTTGTGAATACTACACTGTTTTGATCACTGTAGCTTTATAATAAGTGTTGAAATCAGGTAGTTTCAGTCCTCCAACTTTATTCTTTCTTTAATATTTTGTTGTCTATTCTAGATCTTTTGCCTCTCTCTATAAACTTTAGAATTGATTGTTGATATATGCAAAATAACTTGCTGGTATTTCGAATGAGATTGCATTAAATCTATAGATCAAGTTGAGATAAACTGATACCTTGACAATATTGAGTCTTCTTATCTATAAATGTGGAACATCCCTCCATTTATTTTGATTTCATTCATCAGTTTTGTAGTTTTCCTCATATAGATCTTATGCATATTTTGTTAGATTTATACCTGAGTATTTAATTTTGGTGGGTGCTAATGTGAATGGTATTGTGTTTTTAATTTCAAATTCTACTTGTTCATTGATGATATATAAGAGAGTGAATGACTTTTGTATATTAAAGTGTATCCTGATGTCTTACTATACTCATTTATTATTTCCAGGAGATTTGTTGTTGTTGTTGTTAATCCTTTCAAATATTCTACATAGATGATCATGTCATCTGAGAAATAGGACAGTTTTATTTCTTCCTTCCCAGTTTGTATACCTTTTATTACCTTTTCTTATTTTATTGCATGAGCTAGGACTTCCAGTATGACATTGAAAAGAAGAGGCTATATCCTTGGCTTGTTCCTGATCTTAGTGAGAAAATTTTGAGTTTCTCATTATTAAGTATGATGTTTGCTGTGGGATTTTTTGGCTATTCTTTATCAAGTTAAGAAAGCTTCCCTCTATTCCTAGTTTACTGAGAGTTTTTATCATAAATGGGTGTTAGATTTTGTTAAATGCTTTTTCTGCACTTATTGATATAATCATGTGATTTTTCTTTTTTAGTGTATTGATAGATTATATTAATTGATTTTTGAATGGTGAACAAGCCTTGCACACCTGGGATAAATCCCACTTGGTCATTGTGCGTAATTCTTTTTATATGTTGTTGGACTCAATTTGCTAATTTTTTTGAGGATATTTGCATTTGTGTTCATGAGAAATATTGGTTTGCAGTTTTCCTTTCTTATAATGTCTTTGTCTTTGTCTTTGTTTGGTATTAGGAAAAAGGTGGCCTCATATAATGAGTTAGGAATTGTTCCATCTGCTTCTATCCTCTGAAAGACTGTAGAGAATTAGCATAATTTCTTCCCTCCATGTTTGATAGAATTCACCAGGAAGCCCATCTGGGCTGGGTGTTTTCTGTTTTGGAAGGTTATTAATTCTTGAAGCAATTTATTTTATATATATATGCCTATACATGTTGTCTGTTCTTCTTGTGAGAATTTTGGCAGATTGTATCTTTCAAGGAATAGTCTGTTTCATCTAGGTTATCACATTTGTGGCATAGAGTTGTTCACTGTGTTCATTTCTTATCTTTATGTCCATGGGTTCTGTAGTAATGTCACCTCTTTCATTTCTGATATTAATTTGTGAACTCCTCCATTTTTTCTTAGTTAACCTGGCTAGAGGGATTGAGTTTGTTGATCTTTTCAAAGAATCAGATGTTTGGTTTTACTGATTTTTCTCTGTTGATTTCCTGTTTTCACTGTCATTGATTTCTGCTCAATTCTTATTTTTATTATTCTTTTTTAAAATAAAGATTTAAATTTTGAGATCATTATAGATTCATGTGCTGTTGTAAGAAATAATACAGACAGAATCCATATACCCTTTACACAGTTCCCCCAATACTGTAGTAACATCTTGCAAAACTATAGTACAATAGCATAGTAAGATATAGAACATATCCATCACCACAGGATTTCTCATGTTGCCCTTTTATTATGCTTTTTGATGCTTAAGTTGTTCAAACTTTGGCCAGTAGGAACCCTTTTGACTTCCCTGTGTCTTTTTGATGTAATTACATTATCTTCATTTTCTTGCTTTCTGGCAGAACGAGATGTCTCAAAACTACCTGTACTATTCTACCAGAGACCTGGAATCAGTTATTTCTTCAAGGAACCTTTAATAACCAATGGCATTTCAAAACAATATTCTGATGGCTAGGGCATCATTTCTCCTGGGCACTTTCAAAGCATAAAGATGAAAATGTTTACATATTTCAAAGTAATTATATTGATGTCATCAAATGAAATCAACATTATAAGATTTTACTTAATATTAATTTCAAACTCTTTTCTCCTGCTCTGAAGATCTTTTCTTCCTAACAAGATTGCTTATTTGACTTATGCTACAGTATACATTAAAATTTCAAAATTCTATTATTACTGATTATAATAAAGTCACTAAATAAATGTGAATATTTCTTTGTAGTTCTTGTCCTTATAGCCTATTAAAGAGATATGGTTAAAGTACTGTTTTAAAGTCATGTAACTATTTTTTTTCCTTGCAGTGTTATGTTACAAATTACATATCTAGTTAGGTTCACTAGTATCAGTTTACTATTGATTTTAGAGTTTTAAAAATTAATTTTATTCTTTAAAATATGTAAATTTATGTGGTTCAAAAGTGAAAACTATATAAATGTGTCATCAGAAAAATATTGTTTCTATCTCTCTCTCTCAAGTCATTTCCCTCTACCCCAATAGAAACCCATTTTTATTCATTTCATGTTTTTTTCCTTCCTTCAGTCCTTCCTCCCCTTCTTCCTTGTCTCCCCTGTCCCCTCCCTTCAGTTCTCCTCCCCTTCCCCTCCCCTCCATTCCATCCTTTCTCCCCTCTCTCCCTCCTTCTGCTATTTGGCTCTTGTTATTTTATTTTTTTAGCTTGAAATGATATAATCTGTTTCCCAACACTTATTTACAAGTAAATCAAGGAACTAATCATACTTTTTCCTTTCTTTTTTTCTCCTTTTTAAGTTGTGCTGTTTTTACTTTGTCAGGTGGTTTAATGTTTACATACTGTTCTTTCACCCTTATTCTCACCTTTGTTTTAGTCATAGATCTTCAGTTAAATATATTTAATGCTCACTACTAATTTCTTTTTACCGGTTTTTCCAAGTATGAGCTTCCTCAAAAGGAGCTCACAGGTCATATCCCCTGAGTTTTTGCATGTCCAGAACTGTTTTTCTGTAGCTTTGATGTGTGAAGGAAGGTTGGTTGGATATAAAAGCCTCATTTCACACTTTCTTTTCTTGTTTTATTGTAGATGTTTCTCCATTATATTCCTGCGGTAAATGTTACTGTCAAGAAACCTGATGCCAACTTGACTTTCTTCCTTTGGTAAGTGATTTGGTCATTTTTCCCTGGAGGTTCAGAAGATTTTTTTTATAAATTATAATAATTTCTTTGGTTATGACTTGGAGTCTGTTTTCATATATGTGCTATACCTTTTTAATATGTAGATTCAGTACTTCTTTTTTTCAGGAAAGCTTTCTTAAATTATAGTTTTACATATTAGTTCTAGTTCTTGTATTTCATTTTTCTTCTTCGGGTATTCTACTTATATTTGTGTTAGATTTGATTTGCATTCTTTTCTCTCGGCTTCCGTTTTCTTGGCTTTTCTTATTCCTACTTGTGATTTCTATTTGTGATGTCCCTTATGACATTTTTTTGGTCATCCTATTCTCCCTTAGACACCTAGTAATTTAATCTTTATTTCTGAGATGTTTTGTCTTTTATCTCAAATTCTTAACCGAATTAGGTCAGTTATTATTTTCATCTTATTGTTTATCTGTTTTCTGAGATGTTATTTAATATCTCCAATTGCTTATTTAATTATTCTTTCCAATCAGAAACATTACCCTTAGAAGTAACCATTATTCTGACCTGGATAGGTCTTATTTGTTTTGCATTCTATATAAATGGAGTAATACATTATGTATTCTTTTGTTTCTGCCTCTGTTACTCAATATTTTTTCCTCAGGATTCATTAATATTGTTGCATGTAGTAGTAGTTATCGTTCATTTCTCTAGGGCTCTATTGTATGGACACAAGACTTACTTTCATTCTAATATTGATGAAAATTTGTTGTTTCCAGCCTTTAGTTATTATGCATAAAGTTGTTAAGAATGTGGTTTTATGTGTATTTTATAGCACATATGCACTCATTTCTGTTAGGTATATACCTAGAAGAGGAATTGCTGGGTTGCAGAGTATATGCATATTTAGTTTTGCAAAGTACCACCAAGCATTTTTGCAAAGCGGTTGTACACATTGACGCTGTTAGAAGCAATGTTAGTGTTTTAGTTATACCACATTACTATCAAACACCCAGTATTTTCAGTCTTTTTGTTTTAGCCATTCTACTGAATGGAAGGTGTTATCTCATTGTACTTTTAATTTGTAATTCTTCTTACTGATGATATTGAGCAACTTTTGTGCTTATTTTGGCCACTTTAATATTCTTTCATGGTAAAGTTCAAGTGTTTTGCCTATCATTTAATTGGCTTGTCTGTGTCTCCTTATTAATTTGTGGGAATTCTTTATATATTCTGAATATGAGTCTGTTGTTAAAGCATGTATTGCACATACCTCCTCTCATTCTATGGTTTTCTTTTTTACTGTCTCGTGGTGGTGTTTCAGGAATGCGTGTTCTGTTAATGATGTCCAATTTCATTATATTTTATTTTTTTTTAGTAGTTTTTGTTGCATGTTTGAGAAATATTTGCCCACTCTTATGATGATATTCTCCTGTATTATTCTCCTATATTTCTTTTATAAGTTGCCTCAACTTTTATATTTAGGTTGGTATAAGGTAGGGGGTCAAGGTTTGTTTGTTTTTTCTGTAGAGCTGTCCAGCTGACCCAGCCCCATGTACCTTTTCCCACTGAATCGCAGTGGAGTTTTTCCCTCACAGATGAGATGCAGGAGACTTGTGCATCTGTTCTGAACTCTTATTTCTATATATTGGTCTCTTTGTGTATCCTAGTAAAAGTACTGCATTGTCTTAACTTCTGTGGTTTTTTTAGTATGTTTTCTATCTAGTGGATTAAATGCACTAGCTTTGTTCCACTTCTTCAGTATTTCCTTGGGCATTTTAGGTCCTTTGCACGTCCATATAAATCTTAGAATCAGCTTATCAATTTCTACCCAGCTCCCCAACAAAAGAGAAAAACGATTAGGATTTTATTGGAATTGCCCTGAATTTATAAATCAGTTTTGGGAGAACTGATATCTTAACAACATTGAATTTTCCAGTCAATGATTAGGGTACACCCTTCTATTTACTTTAGTCTATTAAAAAAATTCCCATTAATGCTTGGCAGTTTTCAGTGTAGACATTTTATATATCTTTCATTAGATTATTTAGAGCTATGTTGTGTTTTGATGCTATGGTAAATGGTAATTCTAAATTTTATTTTCTGCTTGTTTGTCACTCTCATATAGAAATACAACTGATTTTTTGTATAGTGATCCAGGACCCTTGATAAATATCTTAATTATCAATAGTCTGTTTGTAGGTTTATTTGAATTTTGCTCATTTTTCTCACTTATTTTGTTAATGTCATTAATTACATGGGCTTTCATATGTTAAACTAGTCCTTTATTTCTGGAATAACCCCCATTTGGTCAAGATGTATTATTTTTACATATACCTGCATTTGATTGACTAAAGTTGTGTTCTATGTTCACGAAAGATATGGGCCTGTGGTTTTCCTTTTTTATAATGAATTTATTTACAGGTTTAGGAATCAACATTCTGATGGCCTCATAAAATGAATTGGAATGGATTCCCTCTTTTTATTTTCTCTCTCTCTTTTAAGGGTTTGCTTATGACGGGTCTTAGGTTTTTCTTAAATATTGGAGAGAATTCACCAGTGAAGCCATCTGACCTAAAGTTTTCTTTGTGGCAAGATTTTTGAATAAAAATATGTGTTATTACAGATTCAGTATTGTTCACATTTTCTATTTCATCTTGTGCCAGTTATGGTAAATTGGGATTTCAAAGATTTTTTTTCATGTCATCTAAGTTATTGACATAAAAATTTCACATTTATTGGCATGAAGTTTTTCACAGCATCTTTATATTATCTTTTTAATATCTAAGATGGTGTGATATTTCTTATTTTATGCGTGATCGTGATCACCTGTATTTTCTTCTCTTTTTCCCTTGATTAGTCTAGCTAGGGGTTATTAATTTTATTACATTTTTCTAAGAAGCAACTTTTGGTTTTGCTGACTTTCCATATTATATTTCATTGATTTTTGTTTTTACACTTATTATTTCCTTCCTTTTCTTATCCTTGTGTTTAATTTACTGGTCTTTCCCTCATTTCTTGAGTTGGAGACTTAGATGAGTGATTTCCAATCTTTTTATATGTATTTAAAACTATTAATATTCCTTGAAGCAACCTTTGTTGCATCCCATAAGTTTTGGTTTACTGTATTTTCTTTATCTTTCAGCTCAAAATATTTTTTAATTCCCAAGTGTTGCTTTTCTGTTTCTATTTAACTTTCTGTTATTGAGTACTCATTTATGTACTTCGTTATGGTGAAAGGATATATAATGTATGATTTAAATCATTTGAAATTTGTTGAGACTTGCTATATGAGCCTACAAAATGGTCTGTGGTAAATGTCCTATGTGTAATTTATATGCATGTGGATGAATATATCCAAAAAGATATATTCAAAAGAAGGGAAGGGAAAACAGACAATACATATATATAATATATACAGATACATGATAAAATTTCTCATATTTTAATCCATTAAAAATATTTTTTAATTAAGTCCTTGTCTGCTAACTCCCAAATCTGGACCTTCTATTGATGTGTTTCTATTGATTATTTTGTCTCCCAATTATCTGTAACTTTTTCCTGTTTCTCCACTTGCTTAGTAATTACTGATTTTTTTTTTTTTTTTTTTGCTGGACATTATAGATGATGAGTTATAGAGGTTCTTCCTCTAAAAACTGTTCAATTTTGTTTTGGTAGGCAGTTCATTTACTTGTGAATTACCTTGATCCTGTCCATGTTTGCCTTTTGGTTTGATAGGGCTAGTGTCATGAAACTTATTGTCTAAACTGAGAAACGTCTGAAAATAAAAGAAGATGGTAAGACAACAGGGATGTCCCTGTTGAACTAGGCTGTCCTGGACAAATTGGACACCCTACCTTGCCCTAAACATAAATTCCTAACAATAGAATTAAGGTATTAAAATTGAAATAGAATTTTATTGCCAAAATAAATTGAAATTGAAAGTATTAAAACTGAAATGGAAACTTATTGCCAAATTGTCCTCCAATAAATTGTACCCATTTACAATTGCGTAACTCGTTTCTGAAGGTGTCTTTAACCCACATACCCATCAATGCAAAATATTATACAACCTTTTGAAAATTTTAATAAATCTGATTAAAACTGTTAAAATATTCTAAAGGAATATACATTTAATTGTGAGTGAGATTGTTGATGGCTTTATTGGCCATTTATACTTCATTTGCTTTGAATTACTTTACAGTTTTTGAGCATTTTTCTTGTTATATTTTTCTATTTTTTTAAATCGACATAGGTACTCTTTGTATATGACGGATGTTAGTCTTTTATTTATAATGTATTGCTAAATCTTCTACTTTGTAATTTGTGTGTGTGTGTGTGTGTGTGTGTGTGTGTGACTGGGAAAATGCTATTATGTTTATCAAACCCTATTTACTTTTTCTCCTGAGCACACAAACAGTGGAAGCACATTTATCAGCCTCCCCTGAAGTTGGACAGGGCTATGGATTATGGGTGGGGGTGATATACACCACTTCCAGGCTTGGTTCCAAAACTTCTTGTGTGATCCTTCTCACACTTTTTCTCATCTGTAACCAGATATGAAAGATCCTGTGGGGGACTCTGAGCCTGGGAGCAATTCCACCAGGCCTAACTGAATGACTCTCCCATTTTTTCTTCATTACTGAACTCCATGCAGGTTTTTGGGGCATTATCTTCTCATATCATTGTATTTTGAATGGACTTCTTTGGATGTGATCTATTCTTTTCAATCTCTTTGGAGAGTTTTGGCTGGTTCTTTGGATCTTTCTAAGAAGAAAGCAATACAGACATCAGTATAAAAGATTTTCCAATTTAGACACTAGGATTATCCCAGGAGATAAACACTTTTAATCCAAAAGATTTCATTTCAGGAGATAATCTTTTTTTTCTCCTCCACCTGTCAGATATGTTACCAGAGGGTTTAAGGAGTCATACAAAATGACAACAAGTCCAAACTAAAATTAATTTCAAATGGAGCATTTTGTCTTATTTCTTTGATGACAACTCTTTCTACCAGTGAGGTGTATAGCAAACACAACACATACCTACAACACAGACATAGCAATTATACACACGCACACACGTGTGTGTACATGTTGCATGGTTTTCTTCCTTTAAATACAAAACCTCCCCCGAGTTTTTTTTTTTAATAAATAAATTTATTTATTTTTGACTGCGTTGGGTCTTCGTTGCTGCATGCGGGCTTTCTCTAGTTGTGATGAGCGGGGGCTATTCTTTGTTGCGGCGCGTGGGCTTCCCACTGCGGTGGCTTCTCTTGCTGTGGAGCACAGGCTCTAGGCGTGTGGGCTTCAGTAGCTGTGGCACACGGTCTCAGTAGTTGTGTCTCGTGGGCTGTAGAGTGCAGGCTCGGTAGTTGTGGTGCACGGGCTTAGTTGCTCTGCGGCATGTGGGATCTTCCTGAACCAGGGCTCGAACCTGTGACCCCTGCATTGGCAGGTGGATTCTTAACCACTGCGCCACCAGGGAAGTCCCCCCACCCCAAATTTTTGTAAGTAATTTTTTCTCAAAACTGTATACACTAAGGAAAATAATTGTCCATAATCTAAAGATTAAGGGTGGAATTCCTGAATGAGTTGTGTGTGTGTGTGTGTGTGTGTGTGTGTGTGTGTGTGTGTGTGTGTGTGTGTGTGGAGTGGGGACTAAAAGAGGGCAGAGGGCTGTGGTTCCTAAATCTCCAGCTCAGAAAAAAAAGGCAAGAGCCTCTGACACTTCTTCTCCTGCGATATTTCACAGTGAATAAAGAAGGAAGAATTCCCAGCCAGTAGGACCCTTAGAAGATGAAAATGATGACAATAGTAATAATAATACTGGTAATACCAATATCGATATAACAAAAATGTCGTCTCTGGGTCTAATTTAATCACTTATGAAACAAAGAGAGTGACCTCAATAAATTAACTTCAATTCTAGCTCCATTAGCTCCATTTTTTCCCCAGTTTTTCTTTCCTTTTTCCAAAAAAGACAAGTGTGGAGGTGGCTTAATGGTCTTACATAGGTCCCTGAGGATGTGCTAGTCGTTTCTGAGACCCTATGGTGTGAAAGACAACTGTTCCCAGTGCCGAGAACGCAAAGGTGACACAAATTAGTCATAATGTGTAATTTATAAATTCCAGGCTGAATAAATTGCCATCAATTTGATCATGAGGTCAGGATACTTAAGAATCCGTTTGATACGTGGACATATTTTTGCAAATCTGGTGCAATGAAGAATGCTGGATAAAAAATGGACTTTGGAGATCATTTTGCCCAACCCATCTCATCTTATAGGTAGAAACAGTTTTAGAGAAATGAAGGAGGAACAGCTAGAATTCAGGTTTGGTAATTCCCAGCTCTTGCCACCGGGAGGCAGCACAAGGTAATGGTCAGACCTCACCTGGGAGGCAGGCAGGCCCTGATTTGATTCCTCATTTTGCTACTCTTGGCGTGAACCCTGAGCAAGTGACTTAACCTCACCAAGCTTTAGTTTCCTTATCTGCAAAATAAGAATAGTATCTATTTTACAGGGTTGTTATGAGGATTAAAATGAAATAAGACACTGTAGGGACAGCATTTAAGGCAGAATCTGACACATAATAAGGCCTAGTAACCAACAGTTCTTGCTAGTTGTCATACTTTTTGTATATTTTACATATGATTGCTTTGAATTTTCATGCTGATTATTTCTTTTTGGAATAATTTATACATGTATACTACATATACTACGTATGCTGCACACACACGTGTGCGTACATGCACACACCCAAACTTTTGGAACCCTTTCTTTTGCACCATTCGACCCTTTATTATTTTGCACCTCAACTACGTTTCATTTTGAGAATTCCAATTCCTTCTGATTTTTGTTTGAAGCCTAAAATAATTACTCCCCTTTCCTTAACTCCT
This sequence comes from Physeter macrocephalus, assembly GCF_002837175.3. Classification (NCBI taxonomy): domain Eukaryota; kingdom Metazoa; phylum Chordata; class Mammalia; order Artiodactyla; family Physeteridae; genus Physeter; species Physeter macrocephalus. The sequence goes on along the minus strand of NC_041218.1, from coordinate 98,767,634 downwards.
GGTCATCTGGCAATAATTCAGACATGGCAAGTAGAGGACCTTGAGAATGACACTGCATGACCACACAGCTTCCAGAACAGGGCAGGTATTGTTAGGGGATCCTAACAGTTTTAATGAGGGTCATTTTCAGTGTCTGTGATGAAGAGTACATGGACTTGGGATACCTTTCCTATATGTCTGTGTGTCTTTGGGGGTGGGGAGTGTGGAGTCGGGGAAGTTGGGACTTTTGTGGGCAGGTAAGTTGTATGTGGGTCAGGGGAGTTACCATGCTGATGGCAAACAATTCAAAGACGTACAAATGGATCTTGGTCTCCAGATTCAAGACCGTTCATCTACATGTGTGCAGCTTGCCATCTGCTCACTAAATTCTGAGTTTTACCTCTGCCCAGCCACAGGGGAGTGCTTGGGTTAGATGGTGGTGGGAGAGATGCCACACACATTAGGGTCACCCAGGTGGAGCAAGGGGAACTACATGGCGTTCATTCCTAGAGGTCTACTTCAGTTCTGATTCTAGGTAAAGTTCTGGCCTTTGTTTGCCCTTTTTCCTTCTCACCTTATAAACCACCTTAAATCCTTTTTTGCATCAAAGTGGTGATACAAGTAAAATAAGCTCCTAGTAAATGTTCTGTGATTGTAATAGCCATCACTTTATTATTTAAAGTCACGTATGAGAAAAAGGAGTGAACCATACAGTGTCACTAGCAGAGCATTTTTGGACGTGATGCGTGATCCTGTGTTCCGTATTTTACCACGGATAATGTGGAAGAGATGAAACTATTTGGCAAGAGGCAGAATTTGGGAGGGGGGAGCCATCTCACAGTATTTATATTCTTTGTGTCATTTTCAGACTTGCTGTCTCTGTCATCAGTTCTAGTTTGTTCCATTATTAATGCCACCATCTGGTGAGATTCTAGCCCTCTTGGCATTTCTTCTGTTGAAGATTCTTGTGATCTTAGTCTATAAAAGAAAAACAAATGGGCATAGTGTGAGTAAGGACCAGAAAGTAAATTTACTTCTGCCCCCTAAAAGGGTGCCCCATGCATTCTCTGCTGTGTCCCTTTCTCTTTCTGTTTTGCAGTGTGTATTGGAGATAGGGAACATATATTCTGCCTGCATGATTTCTAGAACATAGAACATTGTTTCAAAAGACAAAAATGTGACAGTAGAGCAACGTTACAGCTCTAAAGAAAATTCCGCAGGAAGAAAATCAAATGGGAGATGCTAATAAATCCTACTGATTTTTGAATTTCTGAGAACCGAGTGAGGTGATGGCTTGACCACAGCAGAGTGGTTGTTTTGTTTCCATATTTATCAAGGGTGGTAGGGTGGGAGCCAAGCAGACTGGTGGATTGTAAAAGGTCCATGAATGAAGAGGGAAAACCAACAAAAATAGGGTGATCAAAACAAACCTGGAATGTCAACCAGGAGTCCCTACCTAAAGTCAGGGAGCAGAGCGTGCTTACAGGCAATGGAACTCCCAGGTGGGTCTGTTGGTGTTTCCTCAGTGGCACCGCTGGCCTCTGAGCAGCCACCATGTCATCCAGGTCGGTGACGTTGCTGACGTCTGGTTCCTGGAATGACTCTTGACTGGTCTCCTGGGAGAGAGGGCAGATGGTCCATCCGTGGTTGCTTCATTTTCAACTGGCTACATAACCACAGTGTAATCATCTGTTGAGCCTTGGCTAGATGGAATAGTGATTTCTTCTGTAAGCATTGGACTTAGGTTCTCAGGTGGCAAAGTTTGAGATAACGCTGAAAAATAACAATGACAACAACAACAAATGAAACACGACTCTCTATTAGATTATTTTCTTCATTCAATTGCATTTATCCCATTCCTAAATCAAGGCAATCAAGTCAGAGAAAAGGGACAATGGCAAGCTATTTTAGGAAAAGTTTGCTTTCACTAAAAATCACGCTGGACATAAAAGGATGCTCATCATTGCTAATTATTAGAGAAGTGCAAATCAGAACTACAGCTTCACCTCAGACCTGTCAGATTGGCTATCATTAAAAAGTCTACAAATCATAAATGCTGGAGAGGGTGGGGAGAAAAGGGGAGTCCTCCTGCACTGTTGGTGGGAATGTAATTGGTGCAGCCACTACGGAGGATAGTATGGAGGTTCCTTAAAAAACTAACGATAAAGTTGCCATGTGATCCTGCAATCCCACTCCTGGGCATATACCTGGAAAAGATGAAAACTCTAATTCAAAAAGATACATGCACCTCAGTGGTCACTGCGGCACTATTTACAATAGCCAAGAGACAGAAGCAACCGAAGTGTTCATCCACAGATGAATGGATAAAGAAGATGTATATACATAATGAAATATTTCTCAGCCGTAAAAAAAAATGAAATATTGCCATGGATAGACCTAGAGATTTATCATACTAAGTAAGTCAGACAGAGACAGACAAATATTATATGATTATCACTTATATGTGGCATCTAAAAAAAATACAAATGAATCTATTTACAGAACAGAGACTCACAGGCATAGAAAACAAACTTATGTTTACCAAAGGGGAAAGGGGGAGGGATAAATTAGGAGTGTGGGATTAACAGACACACGCTACTACATAAATAGATAACGAACAAGGACCTACTGTATAGCACAGGGAACTATATTCAATATCTTGTAATAACCTGTAATGGAAAAGAATCTGAATATATATATATATCACTGAATCACTTTGCTGTACACCTGAAACTAACACAATATTGTAAATCAACTATACTTCAGTAACAAAAAAATAATCATGCTTGCATCACATGGTCCAGTTAATGCAAGCCCTCCTCCATTTCCTTTTATAAGAATTGCTCTTGGCCTCTAAATGTTAATACAAGTGATCAGATAACCAGGTCTGGAAAATAATGAACTTACCAAATTTGTACATTGTAAGGCATTTGTTATGTTAAATCAAGGCAATGTCTTTCCATAAATATGGCACTTGTATTTGAATGTGTCCTGAGGGGGCAAATAATCTTTCCTGTAACTAGAAATCGACAGAAATACATGATAGTCAACCCAACATATTTAAATTTCAAGAAATTTCTTTTACCATGCTTGCTTTTCCTTGCTCACATCTCTCCAAACAGTGGTTTAGACGACTGACGTGTTCTATGCTCAGCCAGGGATGGGACAGTTGCAAGCCAGGAACACAGAGAATAAGCTTTCCATTCAAGAAGAATCTTTTCATCAAGGAAGAAACAAAGTCATACTGGACAAATTTTCTTATCGATGAGCTCCTAAGTCGGGAAGTATAGAAAAAAAATTTTCAACTTCAGAGTCGTCACAGCAAAATACAAGCAAAGTACGTGCTAAGATGTCTGGCTGCCAAAAGTCAACTAGAGTATAAAAGCACCATGTTTTTAAGAACTCGAACATAAATTCATTCGCTCTGAAAGTGTCAGCTTCTCCAAAGGGTTTGCGGTGACTAGGAAAGAGAAAACTCAAATTCAAATTGGAAAGCAGCTCAATTCAGGTGCTGAGCTAGAAATAATATAGACATCAAATGCAGGCTGGAGGGACTGCTGCCCTGAGTTATCCTGCTCCAGCAGCTGATAATTAATATTGGGTTTCAGTCATAATGCCTGTGACCTCAGCCAGCTGCCAAGTACAAACTGGCAGTTGCCATCTGCCTCTAAAAGGACTAAGTCACAAACTGCTGCAGCTGCTGACCTTCAGCACCCCCTGGAAGGAGCTCAGGGTGGAGAGCAGGAATGAGGCGCCCGGCGCTCTGGCAAAAACTGGCGGAACAGGCCTTTAGATAGTTAGATGTTTTCAGGAGAGGAATTTTGCGGGGGGTGTGTGTGTGAATCTTCCTTGTCTAAAAAAACTTTTTATTGGAGTAGAGTTGATTTACAATGTTGTGTTACTTGCTGCTGTACAGCGTGGTGAATCAGTTATACTTGTACATACCTCCACTCTTTTTTAGACTCTTTTCCCATATAGGTTATTACAGAGCAGGAGAGGATTTTATGAGCCCAATTCTTGCGTCTTCTCATATCGACAAAAGCACTAAAATCATTAGCGGTGACTCTTCTCCTCGTGGCTAGCAGCCAGCCTCTGCGAAAACATGTGTGCGTGCCCCCCGCTTCACTAAAACCATATACAACGCTGACCTTCCCCCCTACCCCTTTGGAGCAGTTTCTCAGAGCTCTCTGAAATGCTGTCTCCGGGGCTATACTCCTCATTTTGCCCCAAATAAAACTTAACTCACAACTCTCACGTTGTGCTTTTTCTTTTCAGTTGACACGGCCCAGGCGATCATTCATCACCCACCTTTCCCTCCATCTTTCCTTAGTGAGGCACGGGGAAACCATCTCCACATTTATCCTGTCTGAGAACATGTGTCCAGAAGGCAGAGGTGTGAGGGAAATAGATGAGGTGTGTCTTCTGAGCTACACTCCATTCCGACTTCTTCCCTAAACTGCATATTTCTTCCAAAACCTAGTTCATAGTTTCTCCTGCCTTAGTTAGTACATCCCCGAGGCCACCTGGGGTCTGGACTGTTCCCAATGCTCAGAGCATTTTCTCAACTGCAGCGATCGCGCTGTCAGGACAGCAGGCTCACCTTCTTGGGTCCTTGTTGGACCTGGTCACCTCTGTCACCCAAGCGGCCCAATGGCCCAGACTCAGAGGCACACTGGGCTTTAAGACGCACAGTCCGGTGGGCAGAAATTGAAGATTTTACAGAAAGATGTAAAATAAGACCTCCTTAGTCTCACCCTCGAGGATATTCTCTGTCAACCATTTGGTTATACATCCGTCTAGATATTTTCATCTCAGATGCCACATTATCATCGCAAAAGAGTGAAACTCTACGGACATTGCTTAGGAATTTGCTTCCTCCTCCCCCTCCCCCATTAAAACACATATAAATTGAGCATTAATCATATCAGCTCCGAAAACCTGTCTTCAGGCATCCTAGACCAAAGGGCCAGTTTCTTCACCGGAGAAAAATGTTGGTTTGTTTCCTATAGAAATGTACCTTTTCCTTATTTATTTTTTTCTGTAGGAATGTACCTTTTCCTTTCCAGAGATGTTTACCTTCATGCCAAGTGAAGACTCTGTGTATCTGCCTTTTATTCTACAAGAACGAGGCCTAACCAAGGATAAAACAAGAGCCTTTCTAAAGACAAACCCCACTGCCACCCTTAGAACCCGTGGGTGCCCATTTCTGAAAGTTTTATGAGTTCTCTTTCCTTGAAATTTTAGAATACCACTGAAGAAATGTTGTGGTCCAGTCTCAAAGTGGCAATCTATTTTCCATAAAATTTGTAATATTACTAAATAAACTTTTGTGGGATCATTAATTATTTTTCACTTTACTAGACAGGAAGCAAAAACCCCAGACTGTCTGCTTTGTCACATACATGAAAAGAAATCCATAAGAATTCATTTAGAATGAATTTAGAATCAGTGTCCCACGGAAGTAATTTTTGGTTTCCTTGATGAAGCTTGTGTTATCTGTTCAGCCAAATCGTTGTGTCCCTTAGCCTGTGAGATTGTTACTTGATCCTGCTGATTCTGTCAGAGAAAACCTTAGGAAGATTATTCAAGACATCTTTAAATAAACAAAAGGAAAGTCAAAAGGGCATGGAGACAGGCACTGTGAAAAGGCTCACCAATTAGCCCTCTGGATTAGATACTCAGGAAATGTGAGTGAGGGAATTTGGTTTTTGAGCACTTTATTTTTCCTTTGAAAGATGACTGTTGACATCCCAAGGTCCTAATGTACATCTGATCCCTCTACAGGATCTCAGTTGTTAGGGGATTTGTCTTTCTCTGTAGACATAATAGCAGCCTTTTAACCCTTTGGTTGGAGATGTCCCTGCCATGACCAGCCCAGTGTGCTCTATTGAAAGGTTTCACGTTTCTCTTTGCTCTAATCCCGGTCCTGCACCTGGGAAAATACATACCACCTACATCCCGGATCTCTCTACCAGCAGCTTTCCTGTCACAATATTTTAGTAGGGCGTCTGAGGACCCAACAGCAGCTATGGCTCTTCACCCGCCCATGAACCGGAGACTCTCCTCATGTCCCACGGTCCCTCTGCATCACTGAGAGAAAACAGGAGCTGGGCCGGATGTTCTGGGTGGGCCTCTTTTTAAAAAAATTTATTTTATTTTTTAAAATTTATTTTATTGAAATATAGTTGATTTACAATGTTGTGTTAATTTTTGCTGTACAGTATACATTCTTTTTCGTGTTCTTTTCCATTACGGTTTATCACGGGATATTGAATATAGTTCTCTGTGCTATACAGTAGGACCTTGTTGTTTAGCCATTCTATGTATAATAGTTTATACCTGAGCAGGCCTCTTTAAGACCTTCACCAGGGGGCTTCACCGGCCACCTCTCTGTCTTAGCTTCCCCAAACACCATGACCAGCCCTAGCGCATCGCTGGTCTTAATGGGGACTCCTTTGTGTAATGCTGTCACTTTGTTCCTTCAACTGCCCATGACTTTGGGAAAGGAGACCAATAAATGTCTCCTCCAAGGACATTTCCCTCTCTCTAGTCTCTCCTTTTGCATCTACCAAAGCCCCTCATATCACATGATATGGTTGCCCTCTGTGGCTCTTCTGTGCTTTGAAGCGTTTTCCCAAAGCTTGTTGAGGGTACTGTCTGCTCCCGGCGCCTCTGCACTCTCCTACCGTAGAACTGTGTACTTCTCAGGGAGAGGGACAGAGAAGTTATGGCCGCACGCCACGGTCACCCGTTCAGATGGTTCCCTGGAACAGGTGTGGGATTCACAGCAACACGCCAAGACGTTTAGTACTGTGGACTCAGTTTTCAGGTGAGGAAGCTGGGGCTCTGGGCGGGTAAGTGGCAAAACGACAGCAACAGGGTCCTTGGTCCCGGGGCTAGACTAGGGACCAGCCCTCCTAATGCTTTTCTATTCACTCCCATTCTCACCATCTGCTGCAAACACAGCTCTGCTGCAAACAGGTATAACCAGGCAGGATGGGAACCCTCGTGATTTTGAGTTAGAAACACATATACGCTTCAGAAATGATGAAAATGTACATGTATCTTTAAATCAGGAAATTCACCAAGATGTAAGACTTCACCAACCGACACTTCCTATTACTTGAGAGATCTATCTAGACAAGGGTTTGTTTTTCTAAGAATTAGCTAGATTTTTTTTCCTACTACAGATACTCCCTGGAAAGATAACTTTTCTTTTGTCTTTTAATTATAGGTTTCTACTACTCTGACAGTTTCTAAATTCCTGTCATATTTAAAAGCATTGTAATAGTAATAGATAACTCTGTTTCTGAAAATCCAAATTTGGAAAATTCTGTTTCTAAAAAGTGCCCTGGTTTTATTTGTTTCAACCAGGATTTCATCGTTAACAGACATTCATATGTTAAAATATTTATTATGTTTATTTTTCCAAGTATAAAAGTAACGTGTATTAACAAGAACTTTGGAAACCACAGAAAGTAGAAAGGACTTCAAAGTACTCCATAATTCCACTCCTATAGTTAACATTTTAGTACCTCTTCCAGTCTTTCTGTGTCATTTTTTTGTATATTACATATATAATATAATATATATTATATGTATATAAAATATATGTAATATACATAACCTCGTGTAAATTTCATATATATGAAGATCACTGTTTTATATATACATATATGTGGTAATTTGAACATTTGTAATAGTGAGAACATTAACAATAAAATTATCCAAATGTTATTATAAAAATGTAGATAGAAAAGACAGTTGGTTTTTAAAAACAGGAATATGGTTAAAATGATGGAGCCTGTCTTCAAATGTAAATAAGGACACTGATGGACTCAAATAGCTATACATAATAGATGAATGAACGTATAAAAATATGCATACCAGAAGTTAAGGAGGAATATAAATAGTACCTATTTACAATACAAAGCACTTTGTTCCAAAAGGTCATTTGCAGATGGTGCTGGGAAGTTTGCATTGAGAGCCGGAGGACATCTTCCGTGGCAGAGCTGGGGGTGGGGGGTGGCACTTTCATGCCCGAACACTGGTTGGGGGTCCCGGCGTTGTGCCTGGCTGGGCTCCAGACGGGTAAGTGAGGGGCAGGCAGATGAGGCTGCAGAGAATGGGGCTCAAAGGAGTTCCCCTGTGGGTGCAGCTCTCTTTCCTATTTGCCTTCCTCCCTCCCCTCTCTTCCTCTGGCTGCTACTGAGGACAGCACTGAAGTGGGGGTCAGAGAAGGGGAATGGTGGGGGGCTTCCCTTCCCTCTCTCCTTGCATCGTCTCCTCTCTTTCTTCCTCTCCCCTCTTTCCACCAGATATGTTTTCAGAGGACTAGATGCTCCTGGCCCGGGACCTGGGGGTCAGAGCCAAAGAAGTGTAAGGATGGTGACAGGTGAGGGTGGCCTTGAGTCTGTAGGTAGGTTAGCAGGGGGTGGGCCAGGCAGGAGACCCTCTTCGGCTTTAGAGAGAGAAGGGGGTTATTTCACAGCCGTACGTGTGCAGACGGCCACTGATCTCCAAGGCGCATGTGTGTCTTATGGACAATTCAACAGCATCACCTTGATTTAAAATCCTGGTCGCATCAGTCAGTAGACAAATCAGTAGGTATATCCAGCTCTAGGAGGTGAAAGGAAAGAAACTGAAAAAGCTAAGTCTACAAGGTACAGGGCATCGAGATATTCTTATTTAAGAAGCTGAGTGCACATTGGAACTTTTGCAGATTTAGAAGAGGGTGACTCATACCGTACATACGTATGTATGAACTTAGGAAATTTTAACATTGGTTCCTCCTCAGTGTTTTTTACACCTCCAAGAGGCACGTCCTTTTCTTTTAAGAGATTCTGGTACGTGTTATCTTCTTCAGGTTTAACCTTCTTATTCATATTGTTACGTTGGGCCAAATGACACCAAGTAATGAAATTTATCCAGATCCAACATCAATAGAGGGCGTAGATGGTCAACCGTTACGTGTATCACCAAGCATCAGAAAAAGTCATACCGGGATAGCGAGGGAAACAAAGTTAAACAAAACAGTATATTACTTCCAGATTATCTCGAGGGTGGAAGGAAGGCAGGGAATGTGTGATGAGAGGGCTGAGCAGTGAAATTACAGGGCTTTTGGGGAAGAGGTTCATTGGCAAAGTTGAATGGAGACAGACATAGAAAATGGGAAAATAATCGAAATGTTGTTCCAAAACAAGCCTAGAAAATGTGAAGAAATTATCCCAAGTAAATCTTTCTAAATGATTTGGTTGGTTAAATGTTGCTAGAAAGAAAAAATGGCCTGGCATTCTTACTGAGTCTCAGTTCAGAGGCAAGCAGATTTTGTTCTTGGCTAGAAAAGTGGAATGAGTAAGTCAAGTTCTGAAACAGTGGGACCTTGGGAAATGTCTGGGGGTCGGCCGTGAATCCAGCGAAGGTGGGTGTTTCCTGATGCAGTAAAGGAGACATCCCGGCCCCAGGCATCCTGTTGCCATGGCCCATCATTGGGTCTCAGCACTGTTAATCTGTAGATTGTCTCGTCTGTGGCAGGGGCCAGAGCATGGGCAGAATTGCCATAAACAAAACTCACAAGACACAATGACGGGGAACCTCTCGTGTTAGTCTTTTTAAAAAATGTTTATTTAATATTGGGGTAGAGTCACAATGTCGTGTTAGTTTCAGGTGTACCGCAAAGTGATTCAGTCATATGTATCTATTTTTTGTTAAAGATTTTTTTTGGATGTGGACCATTTTCAAAGTCTTTATTGAATTTATTACAATATTGCTCCTGTTTTATGCTTTGGTGTTTTGGCCCCAGGGCATGTGGGATCTTAGCTCCCTGACCAGGGATTGAACCCGCACCCCCTGCATTGGAAGGTGAAGTCTTAACCACTGGACCACCAGGGAAGTCCCTCTATTCTTTTTCAAATTCTTGTCCCATTTAGGTTATTACAGAATACTGAGCAGAGTTCCCTGTGCTATACAATCAATTTAAAAATAAAATGAAAAAAATTGTTCATTTTAGGACTGACAGATTTAGAAAACAAACTTATGGTTACCAAAGGGGAAAGTTGAGGGGAGGGATTAATTGGGAGTTTGGGGATTGACATATACACACTACTATATTTAAAACCGATAACTCGTATTAGTCTTTATCAAAGCCTGTGACTGTTCCGCCGGCCGGAATGCTTTGTCAGCTGATCATATGGTATCAGGGGGGTGATGACACCCAGGAAGCCCAAAGACCCTGGAAGTCACCTAGGAGCAAGGGCACCTGAGTTAACTGGACACTTACCCTGGCCTGCTTTTCATCCCTTTAGTTCACCCAGCCTTTCTTCAGATTAACTAGAGTATATTTTCTGTTTGGTCATTGGTTTCGTTTCTTAGCCTGGTTTCTCCTGATTCTGCTTGGGAAGTGGCATGCTTTTTAAGAGGCATGTTGGAACAGATCTGTATTGTTTTTACCAGTTAACTCTCAGACCGGGAGCTGGGCGGGCCTAATCCCCAGCCCTGGGCATGGATGGACGACAAGGAGCCTTATCACAGAGAGTCCTTGGAGAAGGTACCTTCTCGAAGGGACGGGAGCAGGCTGAGCAGAGTTCAGGTTTGCTTCTGTGCTGTGTGGCGTGTGGATGAATTTCTAGGAAGTATGTGACTAAAACTATGTGAAAGCTCTTGTTTTCCTGCCTACTGTTTTCATTCGGTACTCCATTAAACAGCTATCCGTGTTGCTCTAGTCACGTTTAGTTTCTCGCTTCTAAGTGCATCTGTCCTATCTCCTTATCTGTTCTCCTGTGGTGGACCTCTAGGTAGCTTCCAACTTCCCATGGATACAAATAACCCTGGGATAAAATCCTGATGTGCCTAAGAACCGACTCCTGAGAGTTCCTTGGGGTACATCCCAGAAGGGGGATTTCTGGATCCCGAAGGATGAGCGTATTAAACTCCAGAGTGACTGCACCCCGTTACCTTCCCTACCTACACTTACCTACACTGCCAACAAATGCATTTTCTCTTCACTGTATCTAGAATCATGTGGAAGCCCACTTTCTGGAATGGAGCCCAAGGTTGTCCATTGGCTGGTAGTACGGAAATACCGGTTTGACCCCTCCAGATAAAGCTTAGATCCTCGGCCAGCTGAGTCTGTAGGCAGGGTCTGGTGGTCTCACCCAAAGGAGGGTGTGTTCTCAAGGCAGTTTTCTCACCCTGGCTGTCTAGACTCACTGAAAGAGACATTTAGGCTCCAATATCTGCCTTGGTCACAAGCACTGCCTCCCTACACCCGTTACCTCCCCAGTGATTCTGCTACAGCTTGAGAACCACTGGGTTAGGTCAAGCTTTGATAGAATGGAGATAGTGAATCTGATGGGGTGAAACATTAAGCCATTCACTTTCATTCATCACCACCATCATTATTGTCATCATCAATACCTAATGCTAATAGAATAAGAACAAAAAGTTAACTGAGCCACTTGCCCTGTGCTAGGCACCAAGCTAAACCCCTTATGACAAAGTCCTATTTATCAATAATTCTTACAAGAAACCTACCCCTGGGTACTACTCCCACTTCAGAGATGCAGACCCCTGCCAGGGAGACACAGGTCTCACACATACCACTAAGACACCAGGCTCCTGGAACCGCGCAGCCTGGCTTTCATTCCCTCAGTGCTGCCTTTGATGCGCTCCCTCTGAGATGGAGGTTTGTGGGCCCGTGGAGGTCTCTTGGGGGGTGCCCTTGGGGTCAGTACTGCACGGAGTGAATGGAGTAGGTTTGTGTAGAGGGACTAGTTAAAATTCGAGGCACAGCTGAGGCTGGGGAGCCTGGTACAGGGGCAACCCTTCAGAATTGCCCAAGGTGAGGCACCAGGGCTCAGTCTCTGTGCCCCTCTTTGGGTCACTGGTGTGACCTTTTCCCAAAGAGGGACATCACTTTGGGCAGGAGGCTCCCCTTGGCACAGAGCAATCTGAGGGGAGAGGCCTGTGTCAGAGCTGGCTGGTAGTTAAAGTGTGAAAGCAGATTTTATTCAGGACTATTGCAAAAGGGGAAAAGTGACCTCAGGGTGGAAGCGGGCTTGATTCCATACACAGTGAGAGCAGGCGGGATTTATAGTGAAGGAGCGGAGTGGGGGCCAGTGGGTGGAAAACTACTAACAGGAGACATCGGGGATGAAGGGGATTCTGGCTAAACCGACCTAACAGGGTCTTCGCTGGAGGCGGAACCCAAAGAGCAAGGATGGAAGGGCGCCAATATTCACCCCATTTGGTGTGAGTTCAGGCTGAACTTTGCCCTGGCATTTGTCGCAAAACTAGGAAAGTGGCCACCCAACAAGCTTTTCCTAAACTTAGGCTCTGAGCACATTTCAGTTTCAATCATTAGAGAAATGGTAAAGGTTTGACCTTTGAAAGGAAAGATCATCTAGCCTGATGCCCTGATTTTGCAAAAGAGAATGGAGGCCGAGGGTGGTCATAACCTGCCCAAGGCCTCACAGTCAGAGAGAGCTTCCCCGGCAGCAGATGCGGAGGGGATATGGCTGGGTGAGGCAAGCTGGGCTTGTATGTCTGCTCTGCCGTGTGTTCCCGGGCGGGTCACATCCCCTCTGTACTACAAAGACAGAAACATCGGCCCCCTGGAGCTGCTGTGGGGACTGAGTCCACAGCGGTCAGTTGCTCTTCCCCTTTCTAATGCCCAGGCCGTGCTCCTTCTGCTATCTTGAGGCTGCCCCATTCATTTATGTGGACGGAGTGCCCTCTCGGAGAAAGTCAGATCCTTTACACTATTGTTTTTTAGGATTCTTCTCTATTTGGACCCATTAATAATTTACTATAAAGCAGAACAAAGTGTCTACACCTTTTTATATGCCAAAGAGGTAGAAATCACCTGAGACGTTTGCAGGAGCTAACGCGTAAGACCACAAACAGACAAAATATCCACACCTTTTAGAAATATTATGATTGGAGATTGTTGTTCTCTTCCAAAGAGAAGTAATTTATTTTTGATTACGATTAGGATGGGAGATCTTGGTTAACATTTACCAGTGTATCAGACCTAGGACTTCCCTGGTGGTCCAGTGGTAAAGAATTCGTCTTACAGTGCAAGGGAGGCGGGTTCGATCTCGGGTCAGGGAACTAAGAACCAACAGGCCGCAGGGCAACTAAGCCCGCGCACCACAACTACTGAGCTCCTGCACCTCAACTAGAGAGAAGCCCGTGAGCCGCAACTAAGACCCGATGCAGCCAAAAATAAATAAAATAAATAATAAGTAAATCTTAAAAAAAAAAAAAAATAGTGTATCAGACCTGGCAAAGTGCGCTCTCTTACAAGATCTGCCGTCTTAGGACAGAAGGGGATAAGGAGGCGTCCAGCCGCTTTTATGTGTTAAGCAAGGCACGGCTTGCTTTAACCTGTACTGGCCACACGGGGGCGCTTTAGTCCTTTCCTGCTTAGTCTAGTCGCCCCTCTAATATTAATTGGGAGGCTCCAGGACCAGAACCACATTTTAACCAAATGGATGACCCCTCTTCTAACAAGTACACCGAATGGTCATTTCAGGCGGGCTGTGTCACTAGAACTCAGTGTCAATTTAAAGATACGTAGGAACACAATGCAGACATTGCAAAGATTGCTTTGTGGAAATGGCCTGTGTGGAACAGGTCATCTCTGAAGTGGAAGAAAATTTGCAAGTACGTCCCAGACTGCATATGTTCTGTTTTTACAGGATCAGTAAATAGAATTTGTCGCCAAGTTTGGAAGGGGGAAAAGACGCTATTTTACAAGGGTTCTTGAGCTCTTTGAAAACTTTTTTATTATTGAAAATTTCAAACATATACAGAGAAAACAACAGTACAGTGAACCTGATGGATGATTACTTATTCATGTATATCCTATGCAACTGTAATTATCAATACCTGGACAATCTTATTTCAACTATACTTTCTTCAGTGTCATTTTGAACCCAAATCTAGACCAAACCTTCTCATTTCATCTGAATATTTCATTATGTACCGCTATAAGAGAGTCATAATACTATTATTCCACCCAAGTAATAAACATTAATTCCTTAATATTCCTGGATATCAAATATCTAGTCAGTGCTCACAGTTTCCTGATTGTCTTGTAAATTTTTTAATAGTTTGTTTTCATCACAGTCAAGATATAGTCCATATGTTTTGGTATTTCTCTTATGTCTCTTAGGCTCTATGTGTCCCTTTTGTTGTTGAATAAACTGGGTCTTTCGTCCTGGAGAACTTCCCACAGTTTTGACTTTGTTCTTGACTGGACTTTTGTTCTTCTATTGTTTCACATGTTTTCCTATCCCCTACAATTCCTATTGGGAGTTTAGAGTTATAGGCTTGGTTAGATGCAAATTATCTCTCTGACCATAGACTGGATTCATTAATACTGAGCAGCTGCTAAACAGTGATACTCCAATTCTTCTTCTGTTTATTGGCTGGAATACTTCTACAAAGAGGCTGTGCCCCTCATCAACTACATGGCTCTCTTAGGTTCAGATCATAACAGAAAAGATGGGTAAATGGTGGAAGATTTCTCTCTATTTACCGCTTTTCTCAACAATGTGTTCATTCCATAGCATCCACCAAAGGTGACCAATAAAGTTTATGTTGTTGCATCGTTATGAATTATGGATTTTAAACATATTTGATCTGTTTCAGCCCTTTGCAGTTATTGCGTCATCTTTGCCAGGTGGGGGCTTATTCAGGTTGACTTCTGTTGTGATCCTAGTGGTCACCAAGAGCTGTGTTGCTATTTGGTAAGGCAAGATGTCCCAGGCTCATCTTGGACTCCTGGCTCCTTTGGTGAGAAATGATATTTAAGGCCATAAGCTGGGTGTGCCAGACATTTTATGCTTTTCATCTCCTGAGTCATGAGGAGAAGAGGACCGGGCATTATCAACCCACCTGTAGATGTGCTGGTAAGATCCGGCAGCAGCGTGCCTTGTTCTATCCTTGCGTCTTTTTCTTCGTATAGCCAACTAGTACTGCTGGGACAGTGCAGTCAGCAAGGGACTGGTGACTTCTGCTCAGTCTGGGCATTGGATGCACTTGTTTCCTCATGGAACCTAAGGGGAGACCAACTCAACTACAGATGGTGGCCTGACATTGTGGAAAGAAGCAAGGGCATCGAGCTCACTGACACCCTGAATCCAGGGCATGGCCAGCTACTTATTAGCTCTGAGCCATGGCCTACTTATTTAAACTCTTTGAGCCTCTGTCTCTTAATCTGTAAAATGGAGTGAATAACATCTATCTAATACATTTTTTATGGGGATTAAAATGGATGATCTTTTCTAGCTTACGGATAACCCGTAAAGAGCCTAGCATAGAACCAGATACACATTAATATGGACCGTTACCTCACACCCTAAAATAGTAAATTGGGGATGATCATTTTAATCCTAGATAGTAGTTAGATACCCTACTTCTAATTAAATCAAGCATCATGCTGCTGTGAAAACAAACAAATAATGAGGAAGAAGTCCAAGTAAGGGAACAGGTGAGCTGTTCGCTGGTCTGGTTTTAGCCATTAGATTAAGGTCTAAAACATTCCTGTTTTCAGATAAATTTGTTAAGGTAAACACCTTCCCAATTCTCATCTCCCAGTACATTAGTGGTAAGCATATAATAAACCTTCAATTTATGAAATCAGGCAGGAGTCCATTTCATAAGCATGAACCTAAAAAGGCCATGTCCAGGGGCTTCCCTGGTGGCGCGGTGGTTGAGAGTCCGCCTGCCGGTGCAGGGGACACGGGTTCGTGCCCCGGTCCGGGAGGATCCCACGTGCCGCGGAGCGGCTGGGCCCGTGAGCCATGGCCGCTGGGCCTGCACGTCCGGAGCCTGTGCTCCGCAACGGGAGAGGCCACAACAGTGAGAGGCCCGCGTACCGCAAAAAAAATAATAATAATAAAAAATAAAATAAAAAGGCCACGTCCAGATGGAAGGGCACCTGAGACCAGTAGATTTCCAAGAGTTTCCAACATGGTGCCATCTTTGTCCCTGTTTTGTCATGTTTATTCCCCTCTGGGAAGGTACCTTCTTGACCCCTGTTTTACCTTTCTAGTTTGGCCCAGTGCAGTGATTCCTTACTATCCAAAGTTCTATTCTTTGACCCAATTTCTCACACTCATAAAAATCCCCAGAAGTAGGAATGGGACCATTGCCTATGTAAATATATGTACGTGAAATCAAGCCTGTGACCCGCACTCTTAAGCCTTTTGAAAAAAAAAAAAAATCAAAGATCCCAAAGGAAGAAATGAATGCAGGTAGAAGTATTCTTGTGTATCACATCATCAAAATGCAGATAATATATTCTGAGGCTCAACTGTGGGACCCCTACAGTGCTATGTACACATATCTGTTCACACTTACCTCACCACACTGCATTTTTCGTTTAGTTGACTGAGAGCAAGGGCTATTTTTTTTTTTTTTTTTTTTTTGCGGTACGCGGACCTCTCACTGCTGTGGCCTCTCCCTTTGCGGAGCACAGGCTCCGGACGCGCAGGCTCAGCGGCCATGGCTCACGGGCCCAGTCGCTCCGCGGCACGTGGGATCCTCCCGGACCGGGGCACGAACCCGCGTCCCCTGCATCGGCAGGCAGACCCTCAACCACTGCGCCACCAGGGAAGCCCAGGGCTATTTTTTTTTAATGTTAAGTGGCAGTGGTGTTACATGAAAGCTTAAAGATACTTCTTTAATGGTGGTCACTGAAGTCTGTTAAGATTCCTTCCAAAAGACTTCTTTTCATTTTAAAATAACATATTTGAATTGTACAAAATTTAGAAAATAATGACAAGAAAAAAGATAAATGATCCTCTCATCACCTATATAACTACTGTGAGCATTTTGCTTTCTTCCTCTACATAATGAAATTTTAGAAAGTATAGTTTACACATTTTCAGTATTGTGTTTTTCTTAATCTAACAAGGTGTCATAAACATTATGTTGTTAAATAGTTATTATAATCGTATTTAAATAATTGCACTATTTTGGAAACTTAGATTATTTCCTGTTTTTCTGGAAATAATAAATAGCACCATAATAAATATGTTAGTGCATATAATTTTTAAATGAATTTTGAATTATTTCTCCATGAAAAAGTTAAAGATATGGAATTTCTCTATTAAAGAATATGAATATTTTTATGGGTGGTGACACATATTGTCCAGTTACTCATAAAAATTTTATATCATGTTATAACCCCGTCGCTCTTATGCATGAATATCTGTTTCACCACACTTTGGTGAGATGTGGGTGTTTTTCTTTAAACTCTTGGGAAAAATGGAATTGCATTTGATTATCATTGAGGATAAGCAGTTTTTCATGTTTTGTAGCTAGTTGTTCTTCTTTAGGTTATAGAATGATGGATCTTGACTAGATCTTAGCAACCATCTGGTCCAGTGTCCTTCAAATTTTTTTAATCACAGTAGTATGCATTTTTCAAATGAGATTTACACACTCCAGTCTCTAGAACAGCTACAAATACAAGTGCTCTGGTTGGAGTGGGAGTGGAGAGTCCTGTAAGCCCTACCACTCAACTTTCCTTCAACACGTGAGACTGCTCCATGAAACCCCTGGTCTCTGGGAAGGAGTTTGCAAATCACCCATTTGCCTCTAGCGTGGGCTTACCCCCTTCGGAGACATTCCTGCTGAATCCCTGCAGAAGTAACTGAGTGACCTGTGAACCACAGCCTGTGTGATCAGAAGGAACAAAGTGCTATGAGGGATGCCAAGGACCACCCACAAAATCCCACTGGGCAGGTGGGCGAGGAGTGGTGTTGAGGAGGTGTGTGTGGGTGCGTGATGGTGCTGGGAATACTTCTGCTGAGGAGGAGATACAACCTTTCTCTTATAGGACAGCCTTTTACATTACTGAACAGTACACCTAACATTGGTATCTAAACATTTATCTTACAAAGCTGAAACAATAATGGGGGTAATGACTCACATTACAAAAGGACCATAGGGTCTCTTTAAGTGGCATCTTCTTGGGAGCTTATTGCAAATCATTAAATACTTAATAGAGGGAGAAAGAAATAATTGATGTGCTCTGGGCCACTGGTGTTTAAGCAGCAATCAGATATAAAAACAAATCGGGTCTGAAGTTACACTGATTTATGTGTCTGATTTTGAAATTTTGCCTTTTACTGGCCAGGGAGCTAAAGAATGAAATTGATGCAATTTTATATCTAGGGACCTGCCAATGAAAAGTTGTTTCTCCAGTGCATACACACCTGCTGGTGTTGCCTATGCGGTGCATTTCAATGTGCATACCAGGCCCCTGGGGATCTTGTTAAAATGCACAGTCTGGTTCAGAAACTCTGGGGAGGGAATGGGGCATCTTCATTTCTGACAAACTCCCACGTGGTACCAGTGGTGTTGGTTTCTGGACCACACTTTGAGTGGTGAGGGTCTAGGGAACCTTTCAACAGAATCGAAATTTCCTACATTGTTCCTCTCTTGGAACAGATTAGGACCACTTTTTTACCCCTACAGATAATAGCGTTCAAAAATTAGAATCACTCACTCGAATGAAACAGACACCACTGACCAACTAACTGATCAAGAAACTAACCAAATACAGACACCCCAGAAGTTTTTCTGTTCCTTACAATGCTCTCATGCTCTTCACCAAATCCCACTTTCATACTTGTTCTCTCTTCACCTCGTAGGTTAAATACAAACAACTCACAGAACTGAAGAGCCACTTAATGAGCAGATATTGAGCACAGTGTGTGATCTTCTGGGGTTTCTCAACATTTTGGACTGGATTATTCTTTGTTGTGGAGGGCCGTCTTGTAGGATGTTTAAGAGCATCTACTCACTAGATGGCAGTAATATTCCAGCTCCCCCCTCTGCCCCAGCCAGACACTGTTCTGGACAGTCAAAAACGTCCGCTGGGGGATGGGGAATCACCGTGGTTGAGAACCACTGCTCCAGGCTGTGCACGGCTTGGGGAACAAACAGAAAAAACTTTTGAGTGGAGCAAGGAAGAAAGCAACATTTTCGATTGTCGAATCTCGACATCGACAAAGTCAGGGGCAAGGTGCTGGGATGTCTGCTTCAGCCACCACAGAGTAAGGGCCACCGTGCTTGGAGATCTTGGCTGCCGCCTTCCAAACTTCGTGTGGGTGCGTCTCACTGGTGGGACCCAAAGTATTTGCTGGACCCTGCTTGCAAGGGTGTTCAGGAAGTGTGGTGGTTAGTTTTTCACCTCTGCAGTGAAGGAAAGTCTCTCTAGAAGAGCGTGTAATGGACATAGAGTGGGCCAGTCCGTAAGTCCACCCCTCCCCTAAGCCTCAGAATTCCCTGGTAGCATCTATACCTGGAGAAATTGAACTTTGGCTAAACCAAAAGGCCCTGCTTTCTGTAACAGCAGGGCAATTCTCCTGAATAGTTTTAACGTGATAATTTGCTGCTTTTCTACCAACATAAGTAAGATTAGTTATCACTAGAGAAATATACAAAGCCTATACAAGACATCTCTCACCAGGCCCATCTATGGCTGATTGTTTATGATTAAAAAATGTGCAGACGTTCCATCAGTAGAATGGCCTTTCAACCTGGGACTTCATGAAAGATTAACAATCATGGCTACTGCTTATAGATGTTTCCTATGTACCGGGGGCTGTTTTTAAGGACTTTTTTGCATATTAACTTACTTAAGCTTCACAGGAATCCCCAAATAATGGCTTATACACACATGAGAAAACTGAGGCCCCTGAGGCCTTAAGTGTGTCGCCCAAGGTCACCCAACCAGGAGATGGTAGGGCTGGGATTCCAACTCACGGAAATTTGGTTACAAAGGCTGTTTTTTAATAACTATGCTCTAACTAGGATTCAATTCGATTTAATCTTATTATTCATAAAAGTAATGTGGTCCTAACAGGGAGAATATGAAAAAAATGCAGAAGTGTGTCAATTCAAGGTCTTTATGGCTTGTGAGAAGACATTTAAATATTGTGTGAAGGAAAGAAATGGAAAATTCATCTAAGTGAATGGGGGTAGCAGATTTTCCCTGAGAAGAATTCAGTTAGATGAAGCGAATCTGAGAGACGTAGGCCCTCTGTGATGTCAACCCCTTCACTACGCTATAAAGTCTCCCTTATAATCTGTACCTGTGGTTAAAGGTGGCCCACTGGGGTCACTGGCTAGAATTTAGTCAGCTTCTTGCCTGATACCCCTACCCACCTGCAAAGCCTCAAATACAAAGTCATTCATGAAATAGCAAAAGCCTCTCCATGTGTAATTAACAGGAAGGCAGACGCATTTAGGAAAGGACAGAGAAGATTCATACCCTTTCTCCAAATTAGGAGCCTAAGTTTTTCAATTGAAAGAAAAAAAAAATCAAATGGAATATTTTGATCAATAATGTATTTCAGCACTTTTGTGTTTCATCCTCTGCTCTCTTCTTTCAGAAATTTTGGGATGAGTTTCCCCATTCAAAGATCAAAACAATGAAGCAACTCTTAATAGCAATTATGAAGTTAATGTATTTCACAATAGACTCTAAAGAGTCTATTGTGGTGGCTTTAAATGCTTCTCAGAATATTTCCTACTTTACTTAAGCAAAGGCAGGCCTTCGTCTTTGAAAACTTCAGTCTTGAGGACAGGGCTAAATCAATGTATCGTTCATGAAAGATTCAGAGTAAGATTTTACCCATTTGGCTTAGAATGTCATTGTTGTTTTTTTTTTTAGATAATTGATTTGTATCTATTTTATAGATTCTGGAAACTTCTAGCTGTAGAACTGGTTTTATGAGCAAAATAAATGTATTCATTGGAAAAAACTAAACAATATAGTGAAAATATCGATGAGTATTCTTGTTATAAAAATTAATGTAATTATGGAATTATGTTTACAAATATGTGCCTATTTCCTCGTTGAAATTGTGAAAATTCATGTCTTCTATGCATGTGCTTTTCGGTTTCTTTCCCAGAACCAGGGCTGGTTCTTGGTCCAGCGTTTACAAAGGGTGGGGCGGGGTGGTGTGTCAGATGCTTCCGTCTTTTGCCCCATCTAGGCTTTGGATTCTTCATTTCTAAAGGGAGGACTTAAAGGTAACCTCGGAAGGATGTCTTGGCATTCATAGGATACTGTTCTGCGGTTTAAAACCTGGTTTACTATTCAGAAATAGTCCCTGTTGGTGGGAAAAGCAGGGGAAAAATTGTAATGACTCTATTTACGGCTGTCTGAGCAGCCCCAATTTAGGACATTTGGATGGCACAGACTTTTTCTCAGAGCACACATGCTTAGCCCTGGAGAAGAGGCTGAACCTCGGTGTTCTAACTGTGAGATGGCAGGATTCATCGCTCCTTAGAGGAGCCAGTGATCGGGAACTTGGCACAAAGCTGACTCGTAGTGCAGTGCTCAGTACTATGGCAAGAAGGAAGAGCCACTGCTAATCATCAGTAGCAGGAAACCTCATCCTCTCTCAGCAAGACTGCAAGGTGATCCAGGGCTCTGGTTAGCAATTTTATGGCTCTCCTTTCCAGAAATTCTCTCCCACTTGGGATTGTCACCCCCTCGCCAACTTCTCTTTTGATTAGATGCCCACTGTCTTCCGTTCATTCCTCCCCTTGCTTCCCCTTCCTCCCCTCTCCCCGCTTTCTTAAAGATAGAATCTCATGGCTTTAACTCTTGCTTTAAGCACTGTTTTGGACAACAGTCCACAGGTTACGTATAACTGCATCATCCAGGGCCCTTAGGAAACTGAGGTCCCTCAGTCCCAGTTAAGACTTGGATCAGGTTCTTGTTTTAACAGACTCTTCTTTATATTTTACAATTTTCTTTATTATTTTCTTTTATTTTTAAAATTTTTAACAGAAGTACAATTGATTTACAATATCGTGTTAGTTTCAGGTGTCCGGCACAGTGATTCAGTTATACATATATATATATATATATATATTTTTTTTTTTCATATCCTTCACCTTATAGCTTATTGCAAAATATTGAGTATACTTCCTTGTGCTATACACTAGGTCCTTGTTGGTTATCTATTATATATATATAGCAGCGTGTATATTTAACAAACTCTTGAGCTGATTCTCAGTGCCCTAAACTTTAGGAGTCAATGCTCTAGGTACGAATGATTCCTCAACTTTAAACATAAAAAAATACTTAAAAGGGATACATGGTTTTAGGTCAAAAACATGGAGCTTAAATTCCGTATTTCAGGCGTTAAGAAGAAGGCAGGAGAGTTTGAGACACTAGTGGGAACTCTGGAAATTCTACCCCAGTTGTTATTCACCTTCTCCGTCTACTTGCAAAACCGGCCTCACTAGACCCAGTGATTTCCGGCATCCTCCTCCCCCGACAAGCCATTTCGGAGGTTAGAGTGACCTCTCTAGAAATGAGTTATTCAGGAGTGACAAATCTTTCAGAAGTCATAATTCAAGATCTTTGGGCAGGGAGGGGTGTGGAATAATGACCAGACTAGATCCCAACTTTTAATTGGAGAATGCTAACTTAAACACTTTGGAAAATGTCAAGGCACGTGCTTGTGTGTGTGCGTGCGGTGTGCCTGTGTGTACAAGCGTGTGTGAGTGATAGGTGTGAATATGAGTGTGTGGCGTATGTGTGATTGTGTGTATATGGTATGTGTGTATGTGGGGTGTGTATGTGCTGTGTGTGTGTGTGTGTGTGTGTGTGTGTGTGTGTGTGTGGCAGTTTTCGACCTCTGCTGAAACAGCAGTGCAGGTGATGGAAGCCTTCTGTTCAACCACAAAACAGATTGTTTTCCTCCAGATCCATCGGACGTTGCCAGACCTCTGAGCCAGGGTCTCTTTCCCCACCATGATAAACACTGTAAGGCTGACAGATTCCCAAAACGAACTTTAGCTTGGGCTCCTATTTACTATAAGTTCCTAAGAAAATTATTTGAGAACATAATCTGTGCTCAAAATGCCTCAGTTGGAGTGAGCTGTGGGACGGAATAGATGATTTGAGTGTTAAATCTGTAAAAATACCATATCACGTCTTTTTTTTTTATTATATCTTTATTGGAGTAGAATTGCTTCACAGTGCTGTGTTAGTTTCTGCTTTACAACAAAGTGAATCAGTCATATGCATATACATGTCCCCATATCCCCTCCCTCTTGAACCTCCCTCGCGCCCTCCCTATCCCACCCCTCTAGGTTGTCTCAAAGCACCGAGCTGATCTCCCTGTGCTATGCAGCTGCTTCCCACTAGCTAACTATTTTACATTCGGTCGACATATATTCATGTCTTTTTTTAAAGATGTTTTTTAGAAGCAGCTCAGGCAACACCAGTAGCATTTTCTTCCCTGACCAATGTCTGCTTGCTCCTTTTTCCTTCGGCTTTTCTTTCTGATCCATCACCCATCGTTCCAGGACTTGCTAATCCAGCACACACTTGCTGTTACCAAGTCCAAGCCCATTCTGCCTTCACGTGACAGGCCAATAAATCGGGAGACAAGGGGTTAGGACAAGGAATAGTGACTTTATTCAGAAAGCTGGGAGTCCAGGAAGATGGTGGACTAGTGTCCCAAAGAACCGTCTTACTGGGGTCTGGATGCTAGTTTCTTTTATAGAACAGAGAGAGGGGGAGGTGAGGCAGTAAAGTAAAAAGGCCGTAAGTTTTGCAAATATCTCCTGGTTTTGCCAGACTCAGGGAGTGGATGTGTTAATTTCTTCTTTCCTGCAGCTGTTCCTAGGCGGGCAGGATCAGGATGTTTCCCTGTGAGCTGAACAAAGGTACAGTAAGTCCCTTACATACGATCCTTCAAGTTGCGAACTTTCAAAGATGTGAACGTGTGTTCCATTAACGTCAGGCGTGAGAGAAAGTGCAGCTTGCCCTCCGTCTCCTGTTGCTGGCGATCCTTCAGCTCCACCATCTCCCACCTCCTCCCCCTCCTCCAGTCAGTAACTCTTCTTGCCTGTTCACTCGATGCCAGCCCCTGGATGCCAGCTGTTGTACTGTGCTACTGTACTTTTCAAGGTACTCTACTGTCAGATTAAAAATGTTTTCTTTATTTTTTGTATTTGTTTTTTATGTATTATTTGTGTGAAAAGTATTACAGTACAGCACTATATAGCCGATTATGTTAGTTGGGTACCTAGGCTAACTTTGTTGGACTTAGGAACAAATTGGGCTTATGAACATGCTCTCAGAATGGAACTTGTTCGTATGCAGGGGACTTGCTGTATTTTAGTTTAATATTCAGGCAGAGGGGGCAGGGTTTCCTGAGACGGGCCATTATGTATGCTTGTAGCTATAGGCAACATCCTTTTAGTGACTAACTTGTAACAAAAGCAACAGAAAGCAGAGGTTAAAGTAAAAGAAACAGGGCTTCCCTGGTGGCGCAGTGGTTGAGAATCCGCCTGCCGATGCAGGGGACACGGGTTCGTGCCCCGGTCCGGGAAGATCCCACGTGCCACGGAGTGGCTGGGCCCGTGAGCCATGGCCGCGGAGCCTGTGCGTCCGGAGCCTGTGCTCCACAACGGGAGAGGCCACAACAATGAGAGGCCCACGTACCAAAAAAAAAAAAAATAAAAATAAAAAGTAAAAGAAACATATCTAATAGGAGTCATATTTGTTCTTCCCTGTTACATCACCATCCTAATGATCCCATGGACTCAGACACAGACCTCCAGGTGGAATATACTGGACTCTTCTCAGGCAAAGAATAAGGACTCTGAACCAGCAGAGGAGCTTTCTATCCAAACTGAACCGCCTCCGAATTTGCTGCATGGATCCATAGCCTCTCCCCTTTTAAAACTTTAGAAGGAATTTTCATGCAGCCTGGCTGAACTTGAAATCCCAGCCTGGCTTGGTGCATCGAATGGCCTGTGTAATTCCAGATCTGAGGCATGTGTTCAAAGCTTCTCACCAGCACCTTCCATGTGGTGGTTTGATGCTGAGAGAGAAGGCCTAGGACATCCTGTGGGTTGACTTCAGGTTAACTTTCCGAATCCTGTTTCACTGTCCTGACCTCGTCAGAAAACCGTGGTGTGAGACTGGACTCTCTGTGAACTTTCTTGTTCTTTGTTCCTTCATTTATAAAACGAGGCTGCTACAGCTATGTGGTAAGACAAACAATGACCTCAGCAAAAGAATACAACGCCGTGCTAGAGCCAAAACCAGGATCAGAGCATCACAGCATCTTGAAGCTGGAAAGAGATGGGAGGGGGCACCTGATCCAGCCCCCATCTGAGAAGGCAGAACAGCTTCCAGGATGGAAGGGCGGTTTTCCCTTGGCAGCCAGCCCAGGACTTGGGATCGCAGCCTATTGTTATCCAGGATATTGGGTTTCTGCAGCCTTGTGTGTGTGACTCCGTGGAGCCACAGTTTTTGACTCCTGGACAGGGAAAATGAGCTCTCTGATGTGGCTGATGCATGACCCCTGGGTCCTCCCATGAAACAGCACCATTTCAACTTTTCTCTGTTTCTACTCCATCTGCAGAATTCACTTGTTTTATGTTCTCATTCATTCAGCAAATACTTTTGAGTTCTTCCTGGGTATCAGTTACTGGGCTCCATAGTGGGGCTGTTGCCATGAGACATCACTGCCTTTGCACAGCTTACAAAGAAAGCTGGGATGAACGCAGCCCATCTGACCTTCTTACATCTTCACCTGCGTCCACATCCATGGGTATGGCCTTCTGTCCGAATCTCCATACTGCACTTTGATGCCGGTTGAGTTACTGTTTCATTTACTTTCCATGGTGCCATTCATGTAATTCACCAAATATCCCCAACTGCCTTGCAGTTTGCACGTCCTGGCCCTTTGGACTTGAGTGGGCTCACGTGACTAGTTCTGGCCAGTGACCTGTGAGTGTGATGGGTTTTGCTTCTAGGTCAGAGCATTGATCATGGGTTCCAGACTCTCCAAACAAGAACAATTCTGGAGAAGGAATGGTGGCTGCTCCTCTGCCTGGTGCCCTAAGTGACTGTAACAAACACAGTCTCCTGCTGACACACCAGGACCATGTGTTAGGAATGAGAAAAATACGACCACTGGGCTGTTTCTTCACCAGGAGCCTATGCCAATTGATTACTCTCTTATAGAACAAGCAGTTTGGCTCCTGCTTTCTCTGGGCTAAGCAATGGGATAAATTCATTTATCTATTCATGAATCCAAAACTAGGTAGCGAGTGCCTCCTGTGTGTCAGGTGCAGTTAGGGGTTTGCAGAGTGAACACAGAGTCAGTAACTGGCCCCTCATGGTGCTTACGTTCCAGCAGAGAAGAAGAGACAGGATCACATTAACCTCCAAATAAAAACAGAAACACAAAGCCCAGTGGGCTCCACAGTTAATGAGGCTATTCCTGATGAATCCTGACATTTCACAGTGTTGTGCACAATACGTGTGGATGACAACACCAGAAACTCCCATACTGTCATCCAATAGATTGTGCTCAAAGGAAACCTCACAAAGGACTAGGGGGCCCACAGCGTATGAACTTACTGGGTACCACTGTCGAATGTTATTATTATTATTTTTTTAGATGTTGGGGGTAGGAGTTTATTAATTTATTAGTTTATTTTTGCTGTGTTGGGTCTTCATTTCTGTGCGAGGGCTTTCTCTAGTTGTGCCGAGCGGGGGCTACTCTTCATCGCGGTGCGCGGACCTCTCACTATCGCGGCCTCTCTTGTTGCGGAGCACAGGCTCCAGACGCGCAGACTCAGTAGTTGTGGCTCGCGGGCTCTAGAGCACAGGCTCAGTAGTTGTGGCTCGCGGGCCTAGTTGCTCTGCGGCTTGTGGGATCTTCCCGGACCAGGGCTCAAACCCGTGTCCCCTGCATTGGCAGGCAGACTCTCAACCAGTGCGCCGCCAGGGAAGCCCCCTGTCGAATGTTTTGAGGCATCACGTCATGTGAGGAAAGAAAGACCTGGAGCTCCCCAAAGCAGTCACGTGAATTCCAAGACTGAGGAGATTCTCCCCACTCATCTGCTTCCCAGCTCCTGCTCTCACTCAGCTCCATCTAGCCTATTCTTTTGCCACATGGGTGGGGTCAGGAGTTAGTAGGAAACAAAAAATAGTCTTCGAGGGAGTAGAGGGGACCATCTGTGAAAGGCGGGGTGGTCTCTTTCCCCTTTTTCTCAGGCACAAAGGTGAGAATGAAGCTCACAGAGAATGACTGTTATTGTTATTTAGAATCATCTTCAGGTGGACTTCTAATCCTCTGCTTTCTAGTCTATGTGGCCTTGGCAAGTCACTCCCCTCTTTGAGCCTCAATGTCTTCCTCTAAAATGGGAATACTAGCTACCTTACGGTATCACTGTCAAGATGGGAGACAATAGGAAGAGTGCCTGACCACACACAAAGTACTTACTGGTAGCCATTATTTTATGGAGGTAGAACATCTTTCTCCAAGGGTGTTAGAATCTATTGTCTCCTTCCTTATTTACAACACTCCCAAAGGGGATGGCGGAGAGGCACTGGCATTGTTGTGATTCCCCCAAATGAGAAAGATGCACACAGTCTACATAATACTACCTTCTTGTTGTCAGGTCACTATGGTTTTTTCTTGAGATATCTGCTTTCTCCTGAACATCAACTTTTCTATTTCAAATAAAGAAACATCTGTAAAGGTGATGTCTGATTGAGCAGAGAAGTGGCAAGCCCTTTAAATACCTGGGTCATGGGGGTTCTGAATGCCAAGTTCTGGGTTGTATTTGGGACTCATGAATTAAGAAATACTTC
Source organism: Physeter macrocephalus (assembly GCF_002837175.3). Classification (NCBI taxonomy): domain Eukaryota; kingdom Metazoa; phylum Chordata; class Mammalia; order Artiodactyla; family Physeteridae; genus Physeter; species Physeter macrocephalus. Next base: position 98,739,988 of record NC_041218.1, on the reverse strand, counting down.
TAGTGGAACAAACTCACAGATATAGAGAACAGACTTGTTGCCAAGGGGGAGGGGGGAGGGGGGATGGGGGAGGGATGGATTGGGAATCTGGGGTTAGCAGAGGGGGAGGGGGGAGGGGGGAGGGATGGATTGGGAATCTGGGGTTAGCAGATGCAAACTACTATATATAGAATCAATAAACAACAAGGTCCTACTGTATAACACAGGGAACTGTATTCGATATCCTGTGATAAACCATAATGGAAAAGACTATGAAAAAGAATATATATATGTATACACTTATAACTGAATCACTTTGCTGTACAGCAGAAATTAACACAACATTGTAAATTAACTATGCTTCAATAAAATAAATTTAAAAAAAAACAAGATTTTGGTGCCAATGGCTTTAAAGTCACTAGCTATTCATCCGTTCAACTAAAAAAAAAAAAAATGCTTCTAATGGTACTTATTAGTTGGTACCTTAAGGAGCTTAACATCTAGTCCAAGTATTTAGACCTCTCCCACCTGTGGTTGTGGACTCCTAGGAACAGACATAAGCCTAGAAGATGTGAACTTGTGATTGCTCACCTGAGCTGAACCTGTGGGCAAGACCTGTGGGCTGCCCTTTCTCAAGAACTCAAACTGGTTCTTAAGTTTATTCTGTGTGGGAGGTACCCTGGACTCCAAATCCTTAAGCAAGCATCCAGATTAGAGTTCATGGTAGTTTATACATGAAAGCAACCTTGACCATTTACTTTTCCTTTCTGAGGTGTTGGTTAAGGAATGATGGCCACCTGGGCACATTATACTATGGAAGACCTATTGCTTTCTAGAAAATGGTTCCTTCCTTTACATATGTCGTGAAACCATGTGTAGGTGTCGGCCTTTGGTATTTTAGATGATGAATAATAAGAGATACTGAATCGAATCAGTGCTTTTTGTTATCACTCTAATGGAGTGTTGGACGTTATTGCTCTAATGCCCTTAAAATAACTGAGTGAAAAATGAAAAACCCTCTTTCTGTTCAACTACAGCCAGTTAACTTCCTTATATAAAAATGTAGGTTCTTTTTTTTATTAGGCTACAAAACTATTTCAAGAAAATGAAAACCAAATGTATACCAAACAAGCCCATGTGTCATTGGTCCTTGCCTTTGGGCTCCAGGGCAGAGGTCAGCCAAGTCTCCCTCTTTCCTTTGTGCCTTGAGGTGGGAATAAAATATATACCTGTTAAGAACATGCTTGTGTCATTGGATTAAATAAATGATGTATTAAAATAGCCCCAAACATTTTGAATGGAACCATTCCAATGTTTGGTTAAAAGCTACTTAAATAATAAATACATGATCATTAAGCTCCAGATACTTACTATGGAAGAGAACAGTTCTTTATAGAGATTAATCTTAGTTTTTAATAGTCCTGAAATTGGAATATCTCTGATTTCTTGAAGTCTGTTGAGAAAGGGCCTGTGAATCTCTTAATCACCAATGCTAATGGAATTTAATGCTCTAAAATGACCGTTTCCACTTGAAATCAGTAGGAACTATTTACATACCACAAAAGTCTGTGGGGTAAGAAATCGATGAAAATATGGCCAGAACAGCAAGCAATCAAGGAAGAGAATTAGATGCTACAGATGCATACACATAGTCAAACCCACAACCACATGCTCAGACACCCAATTTGTAAGGCTAAGTTTAATTCACGGCAAACATGGGATAGTTAAAAATATTTTGTTTCCAAAATTGAGAAAAATGGTATTCAGTGGAAAAGATTTTGAAGAAAATATCTTTAATTTCCTTGCATATTACTCCTTGAGCCTTCCCTGCTCTCTTTTAAAAGACTGGATTCACATAATGGTATCTTCTTGGCAAACTAGGCCACTGTGACACACACAGTGTAATCAATAAACAAGCAATTAAATGCCCTATTACAGAGGGGAGCAAGGCTGGCCGTAATCCAGCAAGAGCCTTCCCCGTCCTCTGTATTTATTAGACTTCGCGTTACCCTTGTTCACATTAGGCTTAATAAAGGCTAAAAGAGGTGCCAAAGAATAGATTTGTTGAATATTTGACGCCCGTTTTTCTCACCATCAAAGCATCAGCTCTGATTAGGAGGAACACTGTCTCCAGCAGGACCCAGAGCTGGAAGTAGCATTCGGTGGGCGGATGTCAAGCGCACAGATGTGATCTTTGAACAACAGAAAATCAAATGAGCTAAAGTCGGACCAAACCAGATGCAGAGCCTCCACGCTCAACCAAATGAACTGTAAAGAAGCAGTTGTTCTGCTAAAAGGCAAAGGGATCCAAAAGCTATCCATTTGATGCTGAATTTAATAGGACTCTCCCAGCCTCCTCCATGCATCATCTTGAAGTTAACATCCCTTTTCCCTAAGATGAGGAAATCATCTTAGCACGAGCGCTGTAAAGGGATGCAAATCTGCCAGAGCCTTAGAGATGCAGCATCTTGATGGGTCCAGGGTCTGGGGGACGAGGTACTCATGCCCCAGGCTCATTCACTCACTTTATCAGCTCACCCAGAGGTGGTTCAATTCAAGGGAAGTGATTCAGGCTAACCCCAAGTTTGTAAACCAAAGAGACAGTGTTTTCCCAGCAGTGCCCATGTCCCCCTTTCTTGGTATGAACTTGCCTGGGGAACCAGATTTGCTTTCAAGGGATTGCTTACTAAGCCTCAGAAGTGGAGCAAACATTTTGAGGACTTGTCATTCAGAGCCTTGTGAACTGCTCCCTCCTTCACTATAAATGCAGCTTTCTGGAGCGAGCTTGGGAGGCCCCATGGTCTGTCTCACTTGACTGTCTCACTTGACTTGAGGTGTAGAACCACTGATAAAACTTTGCCTGTGTCCCCATGTCCTGCCTATGAAGAAAGTCTGAGATCCTGTCTGTCTCTTCTGCATTTGCTTTTTTTCAATTCAGTTTACTTTCACGGCATGTCTTAGTGTGGGTCTCTTTGCTTTCATCTTGTTTGGGATCCTCCATGGTTCCTGTACCTGGATATCTATTTCCTTCTTCAGGTTTGGGAGTTTTACAGCCATAATTTTATCAAATACACTTTCAACCCCCATTTTTCTCTTCTTCTGGGACCCCTATAGTGTGAATTTGGTACACTTGATGTTGCCCTAGAAATCCTTTAAGCTGTTCTCATTAAAATTTTTTTTTCTTTTTTCTGTTCTGATTGGGTGATTTCCATTATTCTGTGTTCCAGATTACTTATGCCTTCTTCTATATCAGCTAGTCTGCTGTTAATTCCTTCTAGTGTGTTTTTCATTTCAGGTATTGTATTCTTTAGTACTGTTTCTTTTTTATATTTTCTAGTTCTTTGTTAAAATTCTCACCCTGTTCATCTATTCTTTTCTCTATTTCAGTTAGCATTCTTATTACTAATTCTTTGAATTTTTTATCTGGTAAATTGTTTTTTCTGTTTCATTTGTTGTTTTTTTCAGGGGTTTTCTCTTGCTTGTTCAATAAAACAAACTCCTCTGTCTTCTCATTTGCTTAACTTTCTTTGTTGTATGAAATTAGGTGAAATAGTTACCTACTGTTGTCTAGAAGGGGTGTCCTTATGTAGGAGTGTCCTATACAGTCTGTGTGTGCCCAGTGCCTTTGGTAGGAGAGCTGGATTTGATATGAGCACAAGTCATGACTTTCCCCAGGTGTGCTGGCAGCGATCACCTTGGTAGCAGGTGGGCCTAGAGATGGAGGGGCTAGGGCCAGAGCCATGTGTGAGCCAGGGCTTCTCCTCTGCTCATTGGCCATCACTGCCCTATTTGGGTTGGGGATGGGTTCCAAATTGCTCAAGTAGAAGACTTGAGGGTTGGCTCCAAGCTAGCTGTGTTTCCCACCCCTGCCCCAGCACTGGCACTCTTGCCCTAGAGGGGAGCAGGGCTGGTACAGGCACTTGGCACGGGTCTGGGTGCAGGCTGTGGCAGTCCAGCTGCAGCCAGAGGCCCAGATTGCTTCTGATTCTCTGCCTGTATGAGCTCCAGTAATGGCTGCCTCCGCCCTGCTCTGACGTCACGTCAGGTCTGAGCCATCTTTGTGCCTCACAGCCGAGTTCTCTTCTAGGTCACAGCAGCTCTCACCCCAGTGTGGAGCTGCACTGTGGAGCAACTGGGGTCAGCGAGCTTGCTCTGTTCAGGCTGGCACACGCGCTGCTGCAGTCCCGGAAAACTGGCCAGCAACCCATTCAGTTTCAACCCTCCCTCTCCGCCTGTTTTGGGAGTAGGCAAGCATGTGTGCACGCTCCTTACACGTGTAGTCTGAGCTTTCCATGGCCCTCCTGTTAGTCCCACCAGCCCTCCAACCAGCCTAGGGAACTAGGCTGTCCAACCTAGTTGGACTGGGGTCCAAGTGGACTTCCCAGTGTCCAACCCCAGGACTGGGGTGCCCAATATGTGGCTCAAACCTCACTCCCCAGCAAGGTTCTCTGCTTGTGTGATCTCCCTCCTCTTCTGAGTCCCCTCCCAGAAGCACAGGTCCTGACCTGATTCCTTCTTTTCCCTTCCTACCCAATTCCATGTGGATCTTTCTTACATCCTTGATTGTACAGGAGTCTTTCTGTCAGTCTCCAGTTAGTGAGAAATTGAGAATTCTTCCACACGTAGATGTATATATTTTTTGGCCAGGCGGCATGCTGGATCTTAGTTCCGAGACCAGGGATCAAACCCATGCCCCCGGCAGTGGAAGGGTGGACCTCCAGGGGAGTCCCCGTGTAGATGTATTTTTGATGTGTTTGTGGGGGGAAGTGAGTTCTGCATCCTCCTACTCTACCATCTTAATTTTTATTAATTCTCTCACTCTAGCCCTCCTGCTCTGGCTCTTTCCATGCATTTTGTTTATATAAGGGTTTTAATTTTTTTTTTTTTTTTTTTTACATTTGTTCCTGTCTATGGATTGTCCCAGTCAAGAGGTACTGGATCTGATAGTATCCAAAAGTTCTCTTGTGAGGAAGACTAGAACCTAGGACTCTGCTGGACGAAACCCCAGTAGGAAGTAGGATAGCAGGCTGCAACATGAAGAGTCAAATCTTTTCTCCAAAAGAGTGATGAGTGGAAAGAGCAAAGACAGAATTTAAATGCTACCAAAACTTAATATCCCATAAGACTATCTGGCTGAAATTTAGGCTCCATCTCTAGGTAAAATAGCAAGATTTGGCATATAAAAATATAGGATTTCAAATATTGCACGGGATATCCCATCTGTTAAAAAATTCCTTGTTTATCTCAAACTCAAGTATAACTGGGCTTCCTCTTATGTCTAGAGATTAGGATGTATCTGGCAACCTTATCTCTAGAGGTTGTAACCCAGGGGTTCGTAATCTATCAGATGGGAAACATTTTTAACCAAAGCTGTCTTCTACATTGGAGACAGTGTAGTGTTTTCAGAGGAAAGAAGGGCTACCTTTAGATAATATTTCTTAGACCTGAAAACATGTTTGTTCCTTCAGAAGCTCATATTTCTGATCAAATTAGGCCAGCTCTGCCCCACACTCTTTCTAGTTGGATGTCCTTGAACTTAAGGTTGCTTACCTTTTCCAAGTCCCAGTTTACTCATCTCTAACTGCTTCGAGGACTGAATGGTGACTTATAAGGAAAAGTACTTCACAAACTTGTAAAGTGCTGTACAGACATAAACTATTATTATTATTTCCTCACTAATTTTCTTTTTAATCTCTTTTCTACCAGAATAATGATGCATGTTTTGATGTATTTTTAGTCTACTGTACCCTGTAGACTTTTCAGAAAAAATATTGTATTCTTTTACAGGGAATGATGTCTCACTGGGCACCACTTAACACGTGTTCCAAATTTATTTCCCTCCAGGAAGTCCTATCTCCCACCTCCCAGAAAATCACAGACATTTGGGCTTCAGATAAACATAGAAAATGCTTCCAAAACTTTTCTTGCTTCTCTGACCCAAGTAATGAGCTGCATAAATTTTCCAAATCTCCAGTATTTCCTGTTGACTCCACATTGCAGGAGGCCACGTGGTCACTGGATCACAGGTGATCTCACGTGGCTTTATTGACACTCTGTGGTGGGTGAGAGGTCAACAGATTCATGGGTCCCACAAAATTCCCTCCATAAGTGGTCAGCCAGTGTACCACAGCTGACTCCAAACCCTGTCACCACCAAAACAAAACCCAAAAAACGTTTCAGGGTTAACTGTAGAAAATGTTCAAAGTGCAAAAAAGTATGATTAAGGAATTAGGAGTAATCAGGAAGCTCACCACCTAAAGAAAACCACTGGTGGCATATATATATAGTTATAGTTATAAATTTTTTTATAGAGTTGGGATCATACGTCATACTGTGGAATTAAGAGTTTTGCATTCTACTTTTTTCACATTCCATTATGATTTTTTCAGGCTATTTCATAGTTTTCAAAACAATAAAAAAATAATTATCTTTATACTAGTCTATCATATGGATGCACTCTGGTTTATTCAAGCATTTTCCATATTCTGAGGCATTTTAAAGCACAGTACATCCATTAAACAGGTACTATTCCAGGGATATGTTCCAAGTGCATATTTATTTTTGTTTCCCTAGTTTTTCCCCATCCTATGGCAGGACCTGTGGCTCCTCTGTTATGTCCTAGGTAATAGAAGGTCCTGGGACTTTCCATTTGATAATTAGAATGCCTAGTCTGTTGTGTATTTCAAAACCTCTGAACTGGATTTAGAGTGAAATCTCCTTTACTAGCCGATAGCAGGCAAGAAGCTTCAGTGTGGAAAGTGAGGGTGGCTTCTCCCTGTTGTACATTTTGGGCCTGGTTGCTGTTGAAAGCTGAGGATTTTCTCCAAGAGCACTTTCTGGCTTCTTCAGAGGGTCCCCTGCTGGACCTTCTGACTATGCCCTTGACATGGTAGCACCCCCCCTCACCACGCTCCATCTCACCTGGACTCTCCCTGTTCCCTCACCCTGTGACAGGTGTCCTCTTGGATAGGATCCATTAAAAATGACCTCAGGCCCATGTTCCTTCTCAGGAGGCCACATCCAATCTTTGAGTGTCCAGCAGCTTGGACAAGCTATCACTCTGCTCAAGCCTTTGCACGAACTTACACTTTCATCTCTCTTTGGTAAATATCTAACAGTGGAAAGGCTGGTTCATGTTTGGAAGTGATGATTTTACATTCCCACCAGCCATGTAGGAGAGTTCAGGTTAATCTAAATAGCCACCAACTCTTGGCGTGCTGTCTTTTAAATCTTAACCATTCTACTAGATGTGTAGTGGTATGTGTAGTGATTTAAATTTGCATTTTCCTAATGATTAATGATGTGACAGTTTTCTTGTGACTCACAGCCAGATCATAGAAGGTTAAGGAGGCAGAAGTTTTGTGTGTCCAGTTTGGGGCAGGGAGAGCCCAGAAGTGCTGATAGAACTATACGCTGGAAGGCCCAGGAGGAGGAGGCTGAGGGAGGGACTGAATTCATGAAGATCACAGTGGGAGCTGCATACTCTAGCAGTTGGTGTCAGCGTGACATCTCAAAGACCAGACACACCTTGGGAAACATCAGTTAAAGGAGACCAGTGACCTGGGGAATCAGGGAGACCTTTATGCCCAGGGGACAGCATGGAGGCCAGAATCCTCTCCTCTGCTCCTCTGAGGATGTGTGAAAGGAAAAAGTAGAGTAGGACCCCCACTGGAGAAGAATCATTCCTAAAAGAGAGTCTGAATTTTGAATTGACCATATATTCACTCAAAAGAGACTGTTTTAAAGCCAAAGGAACGAACACAGCACAGACGATAGATACGAACAAGCTCACTGGGAGTGAAGGGGTGGGGACAGATGGTTACATAGGAGAGGGAACACTGTTGATGCCTGGGTGCCATGTGACCCTTGTGACATGATGGTTTTATGAGTGAGTCAGCCAGGTTGAAAGCCAAATCAAGAATGAGCAACACACTTTTGATCAAGTCAGAGTATATTCTCAACTAATCTCTCTAATCTCCTTTTATAAGTCTATATTTAAGACAACTTGTGTAGCTGTGTTTTTTAAATTTTATTCCAAGTCAAGAGCCTTATGTTTGTGCATTGTGTTTATCTTGTTGAATATGGAATATATATATATATATATAATTTTTATTGGGGTATAGTTCATTTACAATGTTGTGTTAGTTTAAGGAATACAGCAAAGTGAATCTATTATACATATACATATATCCACTCTTTTTTAGATTCTTTTCCCATACAGGCCATTACAGAGTATTGAGTAGAGTTCCCTATGCTACACAGTAGGTCCTTATTAGTTATCTATTTTATATGTAGTAGTGTGTATGTGTCAATCCCAACCTTCCAATTTATCCCTCTCTCCCCTTACGCCCTCACCCCGGTAACCATAAGTTTATTTTCTACATCTGTAACTCTATTTCTGTTTTGTAGATAAGTTCTTCTGTAGACTTTTTAAAACTTTATTTATTTATTTTTAACATCTTTATTGGAGTATAATTGCTTTACAATGGTGTGTTAGTTTCTGCTTTATAACAAAGTGAATCAGCTATACATATACATATATCCCCATATCTCTTCCCTCTTGCATCTCTCTCCCTCCCACCCTCCCTATCCCACCCCTCTCGGTGGTCACAAAGCACAGAGGTGATCTCCCTGTGCTATGCGGCTGCTTCCCACTAGCTATCACTTTTACATTTGGTAGTGTATATATGTACATACCACTCTCTCACTTTGCCCCAGCTTAACCTTCCCCCTCCCCGTGTCCTCAAGTCCATTCTCTAGTAGGTCTGCATCTTTATTCCTGTCTTGCCCCTAGGCTCTTCATGACCTTTTTTTTTTAGATTCCATATATATGTGTTAGCATATGGTATTTGTTTTTCTCTTTCTGACTTACTTCACTCTGTATGACAGACTCTAGGTCCATCCACCTCACTACAAATAACTCAATTTCGTTTCTTTTTATGGCTGAGTAATATTCCATTGTATATATGTGCCACATCTTCTTTATCCATTCATCTGTTGATGGACACTTAGGTTGCTTCCATGTCCTGGCTATTGTAAACAGAGCTGCAATGAACATTTTGGTACATGACTCTTTTTGAATTATGGTTTTCTCAGGGTATATGCCCAGTAGTGGGGTTGCTGGGTCGTATGGTAGTTCTATTTGTAGTTTTATAAGGAACCTCCCTACTGTTCTCCATAGTGGCTGTATCAATGTACATTCCCACGAACAGTGCAAGAGGGTTCCCTTTTCTCCACATCTTCTCCAGCATTTATTGTTTCTAGATTTTTGGTGATGGCCATTCTGACCGGTGTGAGGTGATATCTCATTGTACTTTTGATTTGCATTTCTCTAATGATTAATGATGTTGAGCATCCTTTCATGTGTTTGTTGGCAATCTGTATGTCTTCTTTGGAGAAATGTCTATTTAGGTCTTCTGCCCATTTTTGGATTGGGTTGTTTGTTTTTTTGATATTGAGCTGCGTGTGCTGCTTGTAAATTTTGGAGGTTAATCCTTTGTCAGTTGCTTCATTTTCAAATATTTTCTCCCATTCTGAGGGTTGTCTTGTTTGACCCTCAGTTTGTCACTTTGTTTGACAAAGTGACAGAGTGGCATGGACATATATACACTACCAAACGTTAAATAGATACCTAGTGGGAAGCGGCCGCATAGCACAGGGAGATCAGCTTGGTGGTTTGTGACCACCTAGAGGGGTGGGATAGGGAGGGTGGGAGGGAGGGAGACACAAGAGGGAAGAGATATGGGAACATATGTATATGTATAACTGATTCACTTTGTTGTAAAGCAGAAACTAACAGACCATTGTAAAGCAATTATACTCCAATAAAGATGTTTAGAAAAAAGAAAAGGCATGCTGCTGGTCCCAAAGAGAACCAGACTAGAGGCAGAGGTACATCATTGTCGATCCATTTCTACAGGTGGGAAAACAAGTCAAAACATATTCTCTACTGAATCAGCCTTTTGATTTTTGCCTTTAATGAACAGGTCTCTAAAGGACATCTTGAACTCTAAAGCTATTACCATAATATTTTCTGCAGTATGAGATAATCTTTTGCAAAGAGCAACGGTAGCTTAAGGAAGAGATCCATTAGTATTTGGGCTTTTGTTTTCCCACTTGATTGCATATGACCAAACATTGATTGGGTTAGAAAATGATGTGAAAATGAGACTACAAACACAGATGTATAGTTGAAAGATTAATGAAAAATTATCCAAAGTTTTGGGGTCAGTTGTTGGTCCCCAGAGCCCTGCTTTGGAGTGTGTGCGTGTGTGTGTGTGTGGTACATGTGAGTCTGTGTGTGTGTGGTACATGTGAGTGTGTG
>NC_041218.1:98727145-98728166 GCF_002837175.3 Physeter macrocephalus | reverse complement strand
GGTTTGTGACCACCTAGAGGGGTGGGATAGGGAGGGTGGGAGGGAGGGAGACACAAGAGGGAAGAGATATGGGAACATATGTATATGTATAACTGATTCACTTTGTTGTAAAGCAGAAACTAACAGACCATTGTAAAGCAATTATACTCCAATAAAGATGTTTAGAAAAAAGAAAAGGCATGCTGCTGGTCCCAAAGAGAACCAGACTAGAGGCAGAGGTACATCATTGTCGATCCATTTCTACAGGTGGGAAAACAAGTCAAAACATATTCTCTACTGAATCAGCCTTTTGATTTTTGCCTTTAATGAACAGGTCTCTAAAGGACATCTTGAACTCTAAAGCTATTACCATAATATTTTCTGCAGTATGAGATAATCTTTTGCAAAGAGCAACGGTAGCTTAAGGAAGAGATCCATTAGTATTTGGGCTTTTGTTTTCCCACTTGATTGCATATGACCAAACATTGATTGGGTTAGAAAATGATGTGAAAATGAGACTACAAACACAGATGTATAGTTGAAAGATTAATGAAAAATTATCCAAAGTTTTGGGGTCAGTTGTTGGTCCCCAGAGCCCTGCTTTGGAGTGTGTGCGTGTGTGTGTGTGTGGTACATGTGAGTCTGTGCGTGTGTGTGGTACATGTGAGTGTGTGTGTGTGGTACATGTGAGTCTCTGTGTGTGTGGTACATGTGAGTCTGTGTGGTACATGTGAGTCTCTGTGTGTGGTACATGTTAGTGTGTGTGTGTGGTGTACATGTGAGTCTCTGTGTGTGGTACATGTGAGTATGTGTGTGTGGTACATGTGAGTCTGTGTCTCTCTGTGTGTGGTACATGTGAGTCTGTGTGTGTGTGTGGTACAAGTGAGTCTGTGTGTGTGTGGTACATTTGAGTTTGTGTGTGTGTGTGTGGTACATGTGAGTATGTGTGTGTGGTACATGTGAGTCTGTGTGTGGTACATGTGAGTCTGTGTGTGTGTGGTACATGTGAGTGTGTGTGTGTGGGTGTGGTACATGTGAGTCT
>NC_041218.1:98726518-98727105 GCF_002837175.3 Physeter macrocephalus | reverse complement strand
TACATGTGAGTCTGTGTGTGTGGTACATGTGAGTCTGTGTGGTACATGTGAGTCTGTGTGTGTGTGTGGTACATGTGAGTCTCTGTGTGTGGTACATGTGAGTCTGTGTGTGTGTGTGTGGTGTACATGTGAGTCTCTGTGTGTGTTACATGTGAGTCTGTGTGTGTGTGGTACATGTGAGTCTGTGTGTGTGGTACATGTGAGTCTGTGTGTGTGTGTGTGTGGTACATGTGAGTCTGTGTGTGTGGTACATGTGAGTCTGTGTCTCTCTGTGTGTGGTACATGTGAGTCTGTGTGTGTGTGGTACAAGTGTGTGTGTGGTACATGTGAGTCTGTGTGTGTGGTACATGTGAGTCTGTGTGTGTGTGGTACGTGTGAGTCTGTGTGTGTGTGTGGTACATGTGAGTCTGTGTGTGTGTGGTACATGTGAGTGTGTGTGTGTGGTACATGTGAGTCTGTGTGTGTGTGTGTGTGGTACATCTGAGTCTGTGTCTGTGTGTGTGGTACATGTGAGTCTGTGTGTGTGTGGTACGTGTGAGTCTGTGTGTGTGTGTGGTACATGTGAGTCTGTGTGTGTGTGGTACATG
>NC_041218.1:98685965-98726423 GCF_002837175.3 Physeter macrocephalus | reverse complement strand
GAGTGTGTGTGTGTGTGTGTGGTACATGTGAGTCTGGGTGTGTGGGGGGGTGGGGCTCTGGGTCGGGGAGAAGAGAGGTTTCTTGAGGTTTCTCCCTCGAGGGATCATGCACACCCACATAAAATCCAAATATAATAAATTTTGGAATGCAGGCACAGATTATCCATCTAGCTGCAGAGGTGGAAGGCTGCCTTCAGACATGGGAAATGATAGATAATTACCCAGTCTTTTGACAGCATGTCTGCTACCTAATAATTCAAACTATGGGTATGAAGAAGAAAGCCAAGAATCTTGATGAAGTTAGAAGAGGAGCCTAACAATTTGTCTCCGCCTTCTGCACTGGAGTCTTTTCTTCTATATTTAGCTGCAGGAGTGGTAGAAGGTGGCCAAGCAGAGAAGAGCTTAGGTGCTTAGGAGGACTGCCACTTTACCTTGCAGCTCAAGCTCAGTGCCTTTTTCTGCAAATGGTAAGTGCAACTCCAAAGAATAATGGAATAACGACAGTCCCTTCCATTTGCAGAGTGCTTCAGAAGTTAAAAGAGGTCTCACTTATTTCTGAGAACAGCCCTGTAGTGGAGGCAAGGCGCACACCGTTGTTTCTCTTTTACAGACGAGGGCCTACAAGGCCGTGCAGAACGGCCGCTGGCATAGCTAATAGCAATTCATGTCTCCGATTCCTTGTCCACACGTCCCATTTTAAAATTAAAATTCAGTGCTCGCTTTATATTCATGGGTTTGGGTGTTTAATAAGGGGCCCTTAAGACGGTGCCTGAGCAGTTTTATTTAGAGTAATTTGATTAGTGCAGATGGAGTTCACAAATTCCTTTTACATCAAAAGGAATTTTTAAGGAAAGAATTACATAGGTACTTGTCTCAAAACTTCCCTTGATTCTGCTTCCTTTTACTCACACATTCTTTATTTATTACCTTCCTTTCCTTCGTATGATCTAACAAATCTCGAATGATACATAAATCACTATTGTCAGCATCATCAGCCCTTGTTAAGAGCTGGAGTCCATCCAGGGGCCTCAGATGCATTGTGACATTTCTATCCCATTGGTTATCTGGTTTAGGGCCCCAGAAAAAAATGTATCATTCAACTGTTCAATCAATATTGTTCAAATGCATTTTCTTTAATTGTTAAAGTGTAAATGCACGTGTGCGTGTGCACGCGCACACACACACACCCATTCCTGAGTTACTTAGGCATGTTGAATAGGTGCATATATCACAGATTTCACAATATAGGAAAACTAAAAATGTTTTCCTGGGTCCCAAGTGAACTTAGTTGAAGGATGATGTATAATGAACTAAAACTCAGTGCCTTATATTTTCCTTCACAGGAGAACCAAATAATTATTCGGTTTTATTATTTAAAGAATTTGATGAAAATTCTTTAAAAACTATTTTTGAGTCTTTTAACACATCAAAACAACATGAGTCCTTTCCACCGTCCTTTTGGTTGAGATGAATATAAATAATAATTCTCAGATGGACTTCTCTTTTTCACAGTTGATAACGCTAACATCCCTGTCTCTGGGGCAGAGGAAAAGAGAAAACTTTCCTAAATTCTTCTCCACATCGTTTCCCTTCAGCCGGGTTCAAATGAGCTCACACTGGTGTTCTCATGTTTTGAGAAACAGCCAAGACTTTTGGGGAAGCCATCAGGTGTCGCTGCTTGGTATGTGGCCGCGTCCTGGGGGCATGGCCTCCCCAGGGTCCTGTTCGGCCTGTCTGGGCTCATCTTTCTTCAGAGATGAAACCAGTGGAGAAGGGAGGTCTCCTTTTTATTCTCCCTTTCCCAGGATACCGAGGACAGCCCTGAACCACTCTGTGCACGCAGGCAGTTCTGAGGAAATCGCCTCACCCTTGCCAGGCAGCATTCACCATCCAAGAGAAGAAGGAGAATTTAATGAGGACAAAGCATGGCAGGGTCTGTGACCAACTATTGAATATCTGGCCCCATGGTCTAAACGTGCTTTGCTCTTTCTCACCTTCATGCTTTTTTTTTTTCTCATCCGTCTGAAATTCTCTTCTCAACCCTCTTCCCAAAGCCAGCTTGTGATGCTGCCTCCCCAAGTCCTAGGGACTAACCATCACCTTCACTTGCACACCCGGGAGAGGGCTTTCCCCGGAGACCAAAGTAGCTGCTTCTAGTTGGAACCCAGGGCAAGGCCAATTTGACGTAACCATCATTTAATGAAATAATCTGAGGATTTGTGCAGCATCGACTTTTCTTAAATCCCAAATTCCATTTGGAACTGCAACTGCAGTTAATCCTGCAGACCCCCAATCCTGTCATATTTCACCTCTGCCCCAAAGACCCACTGGTCGTTTAGCTTTTCCTAATGCTCCAGATACCCCCTTTTCTATGCCTTCCTCTTAACTTCCTACTTCCCTCCAAACTCTCCCTGGTGCCCTCTGTCACCCCTGTTCCAACAGAAACAAACTCCCTTGCTGTCTGCTCACTCTTTATTGTCATTGGCTCTCCCCAAGGACATTGCTTCCTTGGCTGATTTTTCAGGGGGGCTCACCTTCCCATGGCTAGCACAGTGAGAGGTCAGGAGAGAAGATGGTATAGCACACCTTCTGTGCTTGTAGCTATAAGGCATCCCTTTAGGTTCCTCTTCTCTCTTTAGTAATGCATTGGTCATCCATCCTCCAGCCTCAATCCTGCCATCAACCAGGACAATTCCAATGGCCAGTGGGTGACCTAGGCAACAACTTAGCAGCAGAATTCTTTGACAAAGGCAGCCACATTGAACTTCACCTTCATTTCAGCCACCCATAGCCACAGCCTCATTCTGGTACTGGACAGGCCGTCAACCTTTAATATGAACATCCCGCACTTTGGACACAGTGTCTCATTTAAAAAACTCTCCTAATTCCTTTATTCCCATCACGCTTATCTGGCAGCTTCAGGAGCAATTCCCCTTTAATCCTGCACTTCTCAAGCTTTAATGATGGTAACAATCACCCGAGAAGCTTGGAAAAATGCAGTTCCCTAAAGCCTGCCTCCATAGATTGCAGTTGCCTACGTATGGGGGCAGTGCCTGGAAGTCTGCACCTCGTAGACCTCCTAGGTGGTTCTGGTCCAGGTCCCACAGACAACTCTGAGAAACTGCTTAAACCCTTTACTTTTTCCCTCGGGGTGTCAGTTTTCTCGTACTGCACTCTCACATGTAATCAGTGTGGGCTTTTAGCTGTAATTTCAATCACTCGCTTACTGCGATCTTTGTGATGGTTAAGTTTATGTGTCAACTTGGCTAGGCCACAGAACCCAGATATCTGGTCAAACATCAGTCTCGATGGTGCTATGAGGTAGTTTTTTCTAATCACTTTTTTAGAATGTTTTTCTATTATCTCTTTTTTAAAGTTGTTGTTGAAATATAGTTGATTTAAAATGTGTTAGCTTCAGGTGTACAGCGCAGTGATTCAGTTATACACACACACACACACACATATGTATATACACACATATATATATATACATTTTTAGATTCTTTTCCATAATAGGTTATTCCAAGATATTGAGTATAGTTCCCTGTGCTATACTTGTTGGTTATCTACTCCATATATAGTAGTGTGTGCATTTTAATCCCAAACTCCTAACTTACCCTTCCCCCTTTTCCTCTTTGGTAACCGTAAATTTGTTTTCTATGTCTGTGAGTCTATTTCTGTTTTGTAAATAAGTTCATTTGTGTTAGTTTTTTTAGAGTCCACATATAAGTGATATCATACAATATTTGTCTTTCTCTGTCTGACTATGAAGGTATTTTTTTAGGTGAGATTAACCTTTAAATCAGTAGTAGGGACTTCCCTGGTGGTCCAGTGGTTAGGACATAGCCTTCCAATGCAGGGGGTGTGGGTTCGATCCCTGGTCGGGGAGCTAAGATCCCACATTCCTCGCAGCCAAAAAACCAAAACATAAAACAGAAGCAATATTGTAACAAAGTCAGTAAAGACTTTAAAAATGGTCCACATTCCTAGAGACTGTCATACAGAGTGAAGTAAGTCAGAAAGAGAAAAACACCGTATACTAACGCATATATATGGAATCTAAAAAAAAAAAGAAAAAGTACTGAAGAACGTACAGGCAGGACAGGAATAAAGCCACAGACATAGAGAATGGACTTGAGGATATGGGGAGGGGGAAGGGTAAGCTGGGACGAAGTGAGAGAGTGGCATGGTCATATATACACTACCAAATGGAAAATAGATAGCTAGTGGGAAGCAGCTTCATAGCACAGGGAGATCAGCTAGGTGCTTTGTGACCACCTAGAGGGGTGGGATAGGGAGGGTGGGAGGGAGGGAGACGCAAGAGGGAAGAGATATGGGGATATATGTGTACATATAGCTGATTCACTTTGTTATACAGCAGAAACTAACACACCATTGTAAAGCAGTTATACTCCAATAAAGATGTTAAAAAAAAAATGGTCCACATCAAAAAAATCTTTAAAAATAAATAAATCAGTAGTAGACTGAGTAAACCAGATGACCCTCCATAATGTGCGTGGGCCTCACCAATCAGTTGAAGGACTTACAAGAAAAAGACTGAGGACCCCAGAGGAAGAAGGAATTCTGCTTCTAGACAGCCTCCAGACTGGAGCTGCAACATCAACTCTTCTCTGGGTCTCTAGCCTGTTGGCCTGCCCTGCAAAATTTGGTCTCTCTCTCTCTTTTATATACACACACACACACACACACACGCTATTGGTTCTGTTTCTCTGGAGAAGCCTAATACAACCATATGCTTCGTGCCCATTTGAATAAGTACATCCTTTAGGATTCTAGGCTTCTGTCTCTGAGTTGCTGAACCAAACCTCAGGGATCGAGGCCACCAGGGCTTCACATTCTTCAGCCCTGCAAGGATCTCGGTATAGTAATAAGTCCCCTGCATATGAACGAGTTCTGTTCTGAGAGTGCGTTTGTAGGTCCAATTTGTTCGTAAGTCCAACAAAGTTAGCCTAGGTACCCAACTAACAGAATCTGCTATACAGTACTGTCCTGTAATAGGTTTATAATACTTTTCAGACAAATAATACATAAAAGACTAACAAGCACAAAAAAAAGAAAATATTTTTAATCTTACAGTACAGTACCTTGAAAAGTACAGTAGTGCAGTACAACGGGGGGCATACAGGGGCACATTTGGATCTCTGAAAGTTCGCAACTTGAAGATTTGGATTCAGGGGACTTACCGTATTTCCTGGTTGTCCTTCTGTGCATTTATACATTCTGCAGCACTGAGTTCCCACACGTGCTTTTTCAAACCTCACCACTGTTTTCAAAGCTCCGTTTCTAATCATCTCTGCTATAGATATTGACTGATGATTGGTCTCCTGCTTTACTGAGAACATAGAAATCAGGTTAGGAACTTTCTCTATTTCTTACCCACTGTAAAGTTTCTCTGTGTACATCTATCATTTGGTCTGGTGTTGGCGGCAAGGTAGGTCCAAGATGGATGATTTCCACTTTGGATTCCATCCTTTCACTCTTCCTCAAAGGGCCTTCTGTGCTCTGTTAATGGCCCACGCTCCTCTACTGGCATCATTGCTACTGCCCTATTCTTGTTGGGCACACTCCATCCATACCATCCTAAACAACTTAACAAGACTTCCCCCCCTCACCCACGTTCCCCTCTAGCTCCTACCATTTCTCCTCCTTTTTTATGGCTGTCTCCTCTTTTTCAACTCACAGTCACACAACGGTGCCCCAAATTTGCCTGCTACTCCCACTGTTTTACTGAAAATGCTTTTGGCGAAGTCACCTTCCAGCTGCTAAATTCAGAGAAAATTTTCAGTCCTTCTCTGGCTCAGTATCTCTGCACTATTTTGCACTATTCATCAATTTCTTCATGAAACTGTCCTTCCACTTTTCCCCCTCCAAGACACCAGACTCTATTGATTCTCTCCTATCTGCCTGGTCTCTCCTTCTCTCTTAGTTTAGTTTTTCCCTCCAAGACTCTGAGATGGGGGGTGGGTGGAGGGAGAATGCAGGTTGTTTATTTGGGAAGTGATCCCAGGAAGTGCAAACAAGGAAATGGGGAAAGCGAAATAGGACAGGAAACAAGCCAATGAAAGGTGTGTTAGTGCTCAGGTTGGGGCAGTGGACACCATGGGCCTTGGATGAACCCTGTGGAACACATGTCAGAATTGACCCACCAAGGATAGGAAGCTGGATTATTTCTCTACCTGAGTTCATTAAGTTCTCAGCACCTGCGAGATGCCCTGTGCTAGCTGAGTCAGTTCTTCTGGCACCAGAGAGGGCCCTCAGACAAGGAAGCTAGAGGTGGAAAGAGGCCAGCTCAGCAGGAAAATGAACTCAAATGTGGGTGGGCCGGGGAAGAGGTGGCATCAACAGCTTCAGAATCCTTTGTGAGATCTTCTTTCTCTTCCCTCCCTTAAAATACTGGTTTGCTAGTGTTTTGTCCTTGCTCCATTTTCTTCTCTGTCTCTACATGTATCTCCCAGGAGTGCTTATCCACTTTCATGCCTTCAATCACCTCTTGATTCTGAAGTATCTATTGGGTTGGCCAAAAGATTCATTCAGTTTTTTCTGTCACATAGCTCTAGTAGCACTTAGTTGTCTTTAACGTCATTTGAAACAATTTTGTTAGATTGTATGTGACAGCTGTCATATCAGCATGCATTTAAAAAAAGACTTGTCAAAATTGGTGAATTTTTGTGTAGCCATTTTCATATTGAAGATGGAAGAAAAAAGCAACATTTTCTGCATATTATGCTTTACTATTTCAAGAAAGGTAAAAATGCAACTGAAATACACAAAAAGATTTGTGCAGTGCATGGAGAAGGTGCTGTGACTGATGGAACATGTCAAAAGTGGTTTGCGAAGATTCGTGCTGGAGATTTCTCACTGGATAATGCTCCATGGTCGGGGAGACCAGCTGAAGTTGATAGTGATCGACTCAAAAAATTAATTAAGAACAATCAACGTTATACCACGTGGGAGATAGCTGACATACTCAAAATATCCAAATCAAGTGTTGAAAATCATTTGCACCAACTTGGTTATGTTCATCACTTTGATGTTTGGGTTCCACATAAATTAAACCAAAAAACCTTCTTGGCCGTATTTCCACATGCAATTCTCTACTTAAACATAATGAAAACATTCCGTTTTTAAAACAAATTGCGATGGGTGATGAAAAGTGGATACTGTACAACAATGTGGAATGGAGGAGATCGTGGGGCAAGTAAAATGAACCACCAACCACACCAAAGGCCGGTCTTCATCCAAAGAAGGTGGTGTGTATATGCTGGGATTGGAAGGGAGTCCTCTGTTATGAGCCCCTTCTGGAAAACCAAACGATTAATTCCAACAGTACTGCTCCCAAGTAGACCAACTGAAAGCAGCACTCAATGAAAAGTGTCCGGAATTAGTCAACGGAAAATGCATAATCTTCCATCAGTATAACGCCAAGAGTGCATGTTTCTTTGATGACAGGCAAAAACTGTTACAGCTTGGCTGGGAAGTTCTGATTCATCCGCCATATTCAGCAGACATTGCACCTTCAGACTTCCATTTATTTCAGTCTTTACAAAATTCTCTTAATGTAAAAAATTTCAATTCCCTGGAAGACTATAAAAGGCACCTGGAACTGTTCTTTGCTCAAAAAGATAAAAAGTTTTGGGAAGATGGAATTGTGAAGTTGCCTGAAAAATGGCAGAAGGTAGTGGAACAAAAGGGTGAATATGTTGTTCAATAAAGTTCTTGGTGAAAATGAAAAATGTGTCTTTTATTTTTACTTGAAAAACTGAAAGCACTTTTCAGCCCACCAAATATTTTCTACCCAGACCTGTCCCTTGAATTCTAGACATATACATCCAGTTGGCTGTGGCAGTCTCCTCCTGTGTGTCCCCTGGGCATCTCACCCTACACAAGGTTGAATCCATCATGTCCACGGATGCTCCCTCTTCACCCCTAGACTCCAAATTCACTCCTGCTCTGTGATTCTCTCTTGGAGAATGGCACAACTAGGTACCCAGTTGCCAAAGTGAGAAAACCTAGAGAGAAGCCATCCTTGAAGCCACCACACTCTCTGTTAGCATCATATCCATTGCTGAGTTTGCATCAAGGTCAGCTGTCCTTAGCTTGACCCCACCTCTCCACTCCCACAGGCATTAGTTCAAGCTCTTATCAATAATGCTCCCTCCCCAGTAGGTCTCCGTCCTGCAGTCTTACTCACTCCCACACAAATATGACTTTTCTCCCATGCAGGTTGTAATGTACTTAAAAGTAAAGAACTGATATTAACTGACACCTCACATATATGGAACATTTTGCAGTTTAGAAATACTTTCAATTCCCTTTTCCTCTTCCCTTCTTCTATGCCACCAATGATCAAGGCCAGGTCCAGAGTTATTTAGCAAAGCCTGTGATAGTGAAGTTGCACTCGGAACCCAGATTCCATTGTCCTATCACAATCCCAGGTGACCCGACCCCAAGTATGGAAAGAGCACATTTACCAAATTCTCAAACAGACTGAAAGTATGAGGGCAGTGCCATTAATACTTACAGAAGTTTGGGGATTGTTTATTCCTGTTTTGATTCCAAAAAGGATTTGAGGAAAATTATGGAATTATTCCTTTTGTAGGAGGACAATAAATAGCAAATGTTAAAAGATAAGACACAGAGTCTCGTGACTGATCTACCAAGATTAAATGACTACCAAGATTGAATGAAATCAGTGACATGAGCATTGCTGGTTCTGGACAGAGCTGGCTCCGCCCTCACTCCCCGCATTACCTGGATGTGTTTCCTATCTTAATAGCTAGCTTAACGTTTATAAAATGAAATGGAAAACAGACTGAGTCCATAAATCCAGGTGAACCAAATGAATTCCTAGGGGGAAATGCACTCCACTTGTTAATAATTCTCATTTATATCTTGTAACTTGGAAAGGCTGAAACCCACAATCATTAAAATGACATTTCCTGTATTTTTATCATTTTAGTAGGAATGTCAGTAATCACCATATTAAAGATCCCTAGAGGAGAGGATTAGTAGGAGGATAGACAGATCCTACAATATTCAGGAAGCATAAATCCAGAATGCAGCTTTATAACCTTAATGCTAAAGAGAACAGGTTTTGGAAAACTCAAGGTTTCTTGTTTAATTATTTTGAGAAATTTGACAAGCCTCTCACTACATTTATAAAATTCAACTAACATTTTAAAGAAAATAACTGAAGACATTGTTAGAGCAGGGCATCTAATTTCTCTCTATAAAAGAATTCCAAAGTTATCTAGTAGTTGTTAAACACATCTATGCACTCAGTAAATAGGAGGTCTCTTAGTGTTGTTATTATTAGATATCAGGTACTCAATAAATGTCTGCCCACTGAATAAACCGCTTTTCCATACTAAAACTTCTAAGCGCTTCCCTGATTATAGTGGTTCCTTGGTCAGAAACAATCCACAGTTCCCTATTGTTTAGATCAACATTATCCAATATGGTAGCCAAAAGCCACATGTGGTTATGAGTACTTGAAATGTGGCTAGTCTAGGCTAAGATGTGCTGTAAATGTAAAAACACACTGGATCTTGAAGACTTAGTATAAGGGAAAGAATGTACAGAGTTCATTAGTACTTGTTTTACTAATTATCAATTGAAATAATATTTTAGATATTGAATTAAATAACATATAATTCCTTTCATTTATTTATTTATTTTTTTACTTTTTGTTTTGTTTGGCTGCTAGATAATTTAAAACTACTTTTGTGGCTTGGATTTGTGGCTCACAGTATATTTCTATTGGACAACACTGGTGTAGAGACCAAGCTCTCTTTTTTTCTCTGTACTTAACTTCCAAACCTTATTTCCTGTTATGGTTTCTTTTTTGCTTTTCTCTTGCTCCTCCCTCCTCTTTTTGTTCCTTTTAAGGACTAACCACACTTTAGGATTTAAAATCCTCCCTTCTTTATGAAGATTATCTGCTTCTCCTAGCCAGAAGCACCATTTTCCTCCTCTAAACCCCTAAAACTCTTTACTTATAGATTTTTTATGGCAACAGTCAATTTCTGTTTGTATTATATAGATGTTTGTGCCTATGTATTATTTCCTCACTAAGTTGTGAGTCTTTGAAGAAAAGGGGCACTTTGAATTCTGTTTCAAATCCCTCAAACTGGGTGAAGATATCAGGATATCAGTCAGAAGCCACACTCGATGTTTTAACAGAAATTGTTTAATGTAGGGACCTGGTTAAATAGGTATGGGAGACCTAAGAAGTGAAAAAGGGAATACCGAAGTGATGTAGAGGTAGTAACTGCAAGAAGCCGCTACCACCCTTAAGGCAGCGGGATCCAGGGAAGTGGCAGGATGATCAGAATCTAGGAGCTGGGAGAAGGGGCCGGGGAAGGTGGAGCTCAGACCTCTGAAGAGGTGGACTCTCAAGCTGGTGCTTGGAGGAGGGGCTTCATGGCTCTAGAGTTCTAGCCTCTAATGAGAGGATGCTGCCCAGCTGGTGTTAGTACATAAGAGGTGTGATGAGACTGGTTCTGGGAGTATAGAAAAGTCTGGAGATTGTAACTAACTGCTACTCGTTCTAACTGCTGCTTCCAAGATGAAGAGCCGTTGCTGCAGTGACACTAATAGGAACGGTAGGAGATCGAAAGGTGCAAGACTCTCTCCCACTTTGGCCTTCCTACCTCCTCTAGGGTCCTATATTGATGGACCTTAATAGGAAGCAACTGACAATGAAGAAATGTAGAATCCCAGTCTGGGATAAGAGCTTCTGGCATGTCTCCCAATGATCCCTGCATCTGGTGTTCATGCACCTGTATAATCCCCTCTCCTTGAGTGTGGGCTGGACCTAGTGACTTGCTAGAACTTGGCAAGAGGTACCCGATATCATTTCTGGTGTGACTTCCATCTATCTATTGTCTTCTTGGCTCTCATACTTTAATAAAGAAAACTGCCATGTGAGAGAAACCCATATGTCGAGTAACTGAGGTTGGTTTCCAGCCAAGAGCAGGTGAGGACATAAGGCCTGTGGTTCAATAGCCTGTGAGAAATGGAACCACTGAATGAGACTGGTCCAATGAGATTGGACCATTCCCCAGGTGAGCCATGAGATGAGACCCCAGACCCTGAGCTAACACGTTGCTAGCAGCTCTGTGAGGGATAGTGAAACATGCAGCTCAGCTATGCCCGGATACTTGGTACACAGAAATTGGGAGATAATAGATGTCTGTTATTTAAAACTGCTAAATTTTGGAGTCATTTTTTACATGGCAACAGCTAACTAATACATAGCCCTAGAATCACAAAGTATTAAAAGATAGATTTGAAAATAAGAGATAATAGCTTAATAACTGGTAAAACTAGTATCTAGAATCTCTCTCTCTATACATACATACAGAGAGGGTTAGAGAGAGAGAGAGAGAGAGAGAGAGAGAGAGAGAGATTTATCTAGCCATCTATAAAGCAATCATTTAATCATCTATCTATATTTCTTTAAATTCATAAGTAATAAATACCAACGACCCAATAGAAAAATAGACAAAAGAGTGAACAAGCTCTTAACAAAAGAGGAAAAATATGACCAATAAGTATATGGCAAGAAACTCAATTTCAGTAATCAGACAAGTACAAATTAAAGCCACAGAGAGCAACAGTATTATATACATACTGGTTGCAATAGATTTAAAAGATTGACAATACCAAGTGCTGGTGAGGTTGGGAAGCAATGGAAACTCTTATTCTTTGCTCATGGGAGTGAATATTGGTCCAATATTGATGACTATTGGAAAAGAAGTCAGTATTACTTAGAAAAGTAAAATGTTTGCACGGCAAACAACTCAGCAATTCTACCCTGAAGAATAGATCTTAGAGACACTCTTGGACTCATAGGCCAGAGACTACTCAAAATGTCCGTGGAAACATGATTTATATTAGCCAATAGTTGAAAACCCAAATGATCATAATCAGAGGAATGGAAAAATAAATTGAAGTATTTTCATATAATGGAATAATATACAACATCAAAAATGAATGCATTACAACTATCCATATAAACATACATGACTCTTAGAATTATAATGAGCAAAAGAAGTAAGCCACAAACTAGTGCACACGGTATGATTCCTTGTACGTTGTATTCAAATCTGGCAAACCTAAACAAATATTGTTTAGAGATGCTTCCATATACAGTAAAACTACTAAGTAAAACAAGGAAATGATCATTACAAAAGTAATGAAGGTGATGTGAATGTGATCTGGGAAGCCCCACAGAGAGTTTTAATCTCTTAACCTGGGTCATATCACGTGGATATATTGACATAAGTATAATTCTTTAAAATACACAGATTAACTTATACATTTCATTTTCAAAAATTTATCTGAGGTTCCTTTAGAAAGAATCCTTTTAGATTCCTTTAGAATCATTTTAGATTCCCCTTTTTTGTGTGTTAAATTTGAGGGAATTAAATGAAATATTACATATACATAAAAAGAGCCTATGGTTGGGGCATCATTCCTGCATCCATCCATCCATCATTTTATCTTCGAGAGATATCTAGAAGGATGTTTGCCAAATTTTGATTAGCATAAAGTTATTTTAGTACAATTAAAAACATTTCCAAATTATCACATTGATAAAGGATAGCAATAAAAAAAGTTAATATTTGGATATTATGCTTGCAAGTTGCAATCATAAAATACTTTAAATATTCACATTTTGAGGGGCTACAGAGTGTTGAGAAAATTTGTATTCACACAATCTAGTAATGAAAATTGTACACTTTGCAACTGTTCACCTTCAATCTTGGAATGTTCTTCATTCAATTAAATAGTGATAGCAGAAGTAACTTTACTCTTTAGTCTTAGGAAAATCCAGTTAACTTACCTGAATGGTAACAGGTAGGTAAATCTCGAAGTTGGGTTTTTAAAATGAAGGTTCTAAAAAAAATTGAAAAATGTTTAAAAAGTGAAACTTGAATCAAGTGTTTGTGGAAGTACTTCTGTGGAACCTTACGGTTGGCAGGGATGCTACTTGAAAACTATCATACTGGGCATTGTGACAGATTTTACTCTAAATATATGACAGCAATATAGCAACACTTTTATAAAGTTGGTCAACAGAGCCAGACAATTTAGATGAAAGCAAATGCTGTGTTCTTCTCTGGGCAGCTAATTTAGTAATTAACTTAGTAAACAAAATGAAGCTGTTCATACAGGCACAGAATGTTTACCAAAGTTTAACACAGATCATTTCTGTAAGATAAGAATTTGGGTGATGTGTTGCTTTATTTTTGAAATTTTCTATATTGTGTGAAATGTATGTAACACACATGCATACTTTTTATAAAAATAATAATGAAATTAGTGAAAACAAAGAAAGGAAAAAAGCATTTTTACTCATTGCCTCAATGGAGTCTCAGGATAACCACGTGAAACTTGCACTAGATAACCTAACTTGCCCAATGTCAGACAGAGACTGGCAGAATTAGAGGGCAGATCTGGAATTTCTTTGGCCACATATCTGGACTCCAGTGCCTATGGTGTGTAGCTTGATGTCCTGCCCATAATCCTTACCCATGAAAAGCTCAGAGTCCTTCCATCCCCAAAAGACTTTCATACAAGGCAGCAGTTCCTCTTCTTCACTTCAGTGACTCCATGGCTTAGCCATGTGACTCCAGCCATTTGTTTTTACCTTGATGTCATCTAAACACTCCATAAACATTTAATGCTATGGCCAAGCACACGTGCACCAATTAATTCTCTGTCTGCTCACTTCTTCCATTTCATCATGCGGGGAAGGTGACCTGTCAGGTCTGCAGCGCAGCCCTCTTAATGGATAATGTAATGGAAGCAAGGCACACCAGCCTTCTCATGTGACTTGAATCAATCCATCTCTTTCCCTCCATTCACTGCCGGCATCTCAACTCCCGCAAGTGAAATCAGATTTTCCATGTTTGGACCAAATTTCTCAAATTTCCTACTGGCAGGGGATAAAGCTCTAATTAGTTTACATGTACCAGCTAATTAGGTAAGAGGTTATTTTGCTAAGAATCTCATGCAAGCCTTAACCTGGGGTCAATTTGACTGTATTTGAATCAGAAGCTGCATATTCATGTCTCTGCTCTAGTGACAAAATGACAGGACAATCATTTAGTTTAGAAAAAAGAGAAACAAATGGAAATTATGATTTTTCCTATGATTCAAACCAACTTCGGGCAAAATTGTGCAGAGGCCAGGTTGGTCCCAGGTCACACTATAGTCTACACTCCTGTGGGTTTTCTCTTACCTAGAAAGTTCTCTCTTGCTTTTTTTGTCTCTGAAGTTTCTCTTAGAAAATGAACTGATAAACTTATTCATTCTAAGGGATAAATGACTATTTCTCATGGAGATATCCTTACTTCATAATGGGATAAATCCTTTCGCCAAATGGATACATTTTAATCTGTGATTCAGATTTGAGCCACATTAATAAAACAAAACTAGTTTCTAGGTAATTGTGAATTTCATGTATTTTCATATTGTCATTTTCTGTATGAAAGACAATAAGAACATTCTACTTACTTTCTTACACAGGAAACCTTTGGACAAATGTTTTTAGAGCAGCTCTGAAATGACTTCACTGCCCATGGATTTCATTAATTTGGTCCATGGCCTTATTAAGAACTAATTAATTACACATGCACACAGTTGTCTAAACAACCACAGACCATCAGTTCCGGAGGTGTTATTCATGTTCATCTGGCTCTATTTTCCTGTCTCAGAGAGGAAGAAACTGATACCCATAAAAGCAAACTCGGCAGACCCCGGAATGCTGCTGGTTAGTGGCCAAACAGGGATTAGAACCCAGGTTGGCCAATTAACAACTAAAATAAGGAGATGGACTATGCCAGTCTCTCCTTAGGGCACAGAGAAGGAGGCTCCATGTACACAGAAGTAGTGAGCTAAAGGAGAGAGCTGGATTCCACAGGGGAGTTTGATGCCTTAAACAGTTCAGAAGATTACTCTGTATCCTTTGTAGAAGTCTGACCCTGGTAGTAAGCATCTAATACTAAAAAAGGAAGTGAAGCGTATATTTAAAACTTGTGTTGCATTGGGTTCTATCCAATGTTCAAAGGATCAGTGGTGCTGTGTTTATTCTGTCCAAAAGGGCAAGCATCACAGATGACCACTGTGTTTTTCTAGTGCAAATAGAAGTAAATCCCCAGGGACACAAAGCTGATCATGGGTCTCCAGGATTTAACAGAAGCACGATGAAGTTTTCCAGAAACACATAGTAATTTACCTTCTTTGCAAGAAATATTCTTTTTACTGGCTTCAAAGTTTGGTGGCTACTGAAAGAACAGAGGTGGGTAGACTTCTTTCACATAACTTTTATGTAGATTGGTCTTTACTGTTTTGAAGTATTATCACATGTTCTCTTGTTGGCGTATAAAAGAAAGCAACACATACTGAAGCTGTTCAGATGAGCTCTTTATTCCAAAATGGGGTAAAGAATTGAGACATCTACCTCTTCATAAAATCTCCTGCATGATTAAACTTGTAGCAGGCCCATATGGTTCTAGCGTACTTGTCTGATCGGTAACCATTTACTGTGTTATTCAGGATCATGTTTTCTGTAATTGTGATTGGCTTTACGTGCAATGGAACATCTAAGTCCTGTTTCCCTATTTCCTGGACTGGTTCACACTTCATAGCCTTTCTGGGGAAGCCTAAGTCTTTAAGTTTCAGAATTTCTGGTGTTAAAAAAAGCTGCAGTGTCCCCATCTAAGCTATATCAAATGATTATTCTATATTAATAATCATATTAGGAAGGCATAAACATTTTAAAGGTTAATATTAAAATAGAAATCATAAGAGCTAACACTGATGCCTGAGTCAGCCAAGGCCCCGTGCATAATTACATTTGAGATTTAAACTCTGGCACTAGGGAGCAGTGAGGGTCTTTGTCTGGTTGGAGTTAATGATGTGGGTTAAGGGCGCCAGGGCTCCCGGCAGTTCCTTGTACGTAGGGTGACAATTGTTATTAGCAGAAGTGATTTGCAGAAACTTCTCTCCTCCATTGGAAGAATAGAGAACGGATGTGGGAGGGGAGTGGGTCCCAAGGATTGAGTTCTGGAATTCATCTCCTTAAAAATAGGTCCATTCTGTTTTTCCTAGGAAGTCCCCTGGGCAAAGACCCCATCTCCTGCACTCTTTCGAATATAAATTGACCCTGACAGTAAAACAGCTTCTAACTTTTGCAACTCCCTTTGGGGAAGGGCTTTAAATACATTTCACCCTGCAAGCTTAGAAATGACCTTGGTACTCTGGGGAGCTTGGGCTCAAGGTTGTAAACTCTCTTGGGCCCTGGGGCTTAGAAATCCAGGGACCAAAAGACCCCAGAAAGTAGGCTCACTGGCCTGCATTACCTTTGCTGAGAGGGTTGAAAGTAAACACTTTCTTACTTCCAACAGAAGCAATGCTTTTCTTGCCCTGGGCCTAGTGTCTCACGTACACGATGATATCCAGACAGTGCTAACCTCTGGACTCCATGGAAAGCCTTTTAACTAATCATTCTGCCCTCAATAGTCAAGTTGTCCAGAAGACGCAGATTGAACTGATCTGAATAACTTTGGTTTTTTGGTTTCTTTTGAAAATATTTTTTTTTGTCTCTGTGGAAAATGAACTCTTTTAAATAGACTTTCCTTTATTGTTGAGAATTATGGGAATGGGAAAGAAAAAGAAATAAATTGCACTGATGAAGGAGCATGTTAAGAATCTCAAAGACGAGACTGTATTGTTGAAAAATATTGCGTAATAAATGCAAATTGTCTTCTTATAATAAAAACTTGCCTCACTCCACACTTTGCAGTTGTGGTTATAACACTGTGTTCACATTTGATGATTTACAGAATCAAAGGACACATGTCAAATTCAGATTGGACAAAGGCCCTTCTGTTTGTGTTTTTAAACCAGATCAAAGGGGCCCCTTAATTAAAACAATGACTGTAATGCTCAGCTTGTGTCCAGACACTAGCGACCCAGCCTCTTGGGAAAAGAGAGAGAGATGGTCTTGAAACCTTTTGGTGTGTTTTTCAGACTTTCTTCCAGATAAAAGGAGGCTCACTTATGAGGTTCTCGCAGCCCAGCATGGCTAGGGTTGTTCTCCAGGGCTGGTTCACAGGGGACCTTGGGTGGGTGAGAAAACGTTCCACTCTCCTGAGCTTACCCCTTTTGTTTGGTTGGCCTGGGTCTATATATAGAAGAGAATCTGCGTAGATATAAAGGCTAAGAGAAATGCTAAAATGTTTATTAAAAAAATCACCAACACTGGTGTCCTACGAATTATATTAAGTCCCTTTACGTACCAATCAATTTGAAAGCCATAATCCTTGCCTTGAACATCTTAACATCTAAATATACTATACTGGCAGAGTCAAAATCAAAACTGAAAAAGAACTTTAAAAACTCCAGAAACCTACAAAATGACGTTAGCAATGTGACAATCATGGATGATTGATGACTTTTAATGAAAGTCATAGTAAAACTCTAATTGACATATCTAGTTTGGGAATGCATGGATATTAGGGAAGGAGATTTATTTTCCTCTATTACATCCTCTAGTAGAAATATTGAAAAGGAAATTCTGGGATCCATCACTAGGCCCATTGGGTACCAGGATTCATTCACTTATTTATTTGATAATATTGATTGAGTTCTTGCTACGTGCCAGGTGCTGTTCTAGGGACTTGTGAACCAAACAAGATTCCCTGTTCTCGTGGCACTTATTCTAGTGAATATTGTGGGCCAGATAGTAAAATAAATATGTATGTTATATAGTATGTTGGAAGAGGATAAGCACCATGAAAAAATAAAGTATGGAAATGGGAATATGGGGAGTGTAACAGCATGGGGGCTGAGTATGCCAGGGCAGCCCTCATTGAGAGGGTGACAGTTGGGCAAAGACTTGAAGGAGGAGGGGAAATTAGCCATGCAGATATCCAGGGGAAAGGCATTTCAGGAAGGAGGAACAGCCAGTGCAGATGTCCTCCAGTGGGAGCACACTGGGTGGTGGAGGGACATAAAGGGAATAAGCGTAGGTGATAAGGTTGGAGATAAAGTGGGAGCAGATTGCGAAGGGCTTTGGAGCCATGGCAACGATGTTAACCCTGAAGAGCATTTCACTCTCAGTGAAGTGGGGGCCATGACGTGAGTTGACTCAGATTTAATGTGGTTACTCTGGCTGGCTTTGAGAACAGATTGTACGGGGCAAGGGTGGAAGCGACAAAGCCAGTAAGGAACCTATAGCAGTTGTCAGGGAGATCCATGCTGTTGGCTGGGACCCTGGTGAGGGCAGTAGAGGTGGTGATCAAGAGTTATATTCTCAATATGGTGAAGGTAGAGACATGAGAAATTCCTGGGTGAATGGATGTGTGGAATTAGCAGAGTTGGCTCTAGGATTTAAAGGGCCAGAGGTTATACAATTTGAGAGCAGAGACTGGCATGATGCTCACCCATCCATGTGTCCCTCTTGAGTACACAGGACTTCACTTTCCAATCTTCCTTGCCTTAATTTTGGACCATGTGACTGTGTTACGGCCAATGGGAATGTGAAAGGAAGAGATGTGCTACTTCCTGTCTGAGACAGCTGAGTAGGTGTGTACTCTTCACACTCTCTCTTGCCTGTGTAGCTGGAAGTGGAGGACTCTAAGATGCTGGAATTATAAAATGCAAGCAGCATGAACTGCTGAATCACCACTTGGACAGTAAGCAGCATAGAAAGTCACCAGAGCCATGTCAGACTGTGATGTGAACAAGAAATAAACTTTTATTAGTAAGCACTTGAAATTTAGGGATTTATGATTTATTGCGGTATAGTAATGTCTTCTTTAGTAATAAAGTCCAAATCTGTAAAGATGTGAACACAATCTAATAAGGAGAAAATGTATACATATGTGTGTATGTATATACATAGATCTCCATAACCCTTGCTTTGTTGTTCCTGGTTAACAAGAGGAAACAACTTTGACCCCAGCAATCTAGTGCCCCACACATACTTCCTGATTGAATCCTAGAGGGCATGAAAAAGGAAATATTGAAATCAGAAGAACAAAGATATTTTATAATCCCTTAAAGGTTATACAAAGGTTGACCTAAAGAGCTCAAAGCTTTTGAGGTAAAACTTTGTCTAAGTTGCAGCATGTAGGTATAGGATCGGTACTGAGGGGAGCAGAACATCGGGCTTGAGCGCAGGCGGGCAGGGAGGCACTAGTAACCTCTGAGCGAGTGTGTCAGCCACCCCAAGAAACGGAGGCATCTGAATGGCTTGGAACCCCGATTCTGCCATGCTCAGAGCTACCTGTGCAAGATAGTGCCCATAGATGAGTCCTTAAATGTAAATCACAATGTAGGTTCCACAGGACTCCACAGTTCAGACGGGCACAGCTAACTGGTTCATGGAAGGGTCACATGATCTAAAGGTGTTACAGCACACAGAGCATGAGCTTTGGAATCAGATCATCTGGGTGATTCACTAATGGGCTCAAAGTCTTGGTTTCATTTTCTGTAGAAAGGGGCTAATACTTAGCACGTTACATGGTCCATGGTACAAGATCAAAAAATTACAGCGCTTGCTGTTATCATCATCTTTTTCATCATTATTTGCACTTTTCATGTGCCAAAAGCTGGAAGTATTGATGTGAGAGATCGTCCCCATGGACTCTTTGATAAGCAAATTGTAGTAATGCTAGAGAACTAGCACAAGAGTATTGATCAATAAACTCCTCTGCTAATCACCCTGTGGTTGATGGATAGAGCATAACTGGTTATTGGGTGGACTTTGCTCTGAACTCTGTTTCAGTCCTTACGAGGTCTAGCTTCTTGGCTGTGGTGAAGTTCCTTGAGTTCTAGCTGAGGTTTCTGTCCTTCTCATTTCCATATGTAAGTCTGCGGTATCCTCTCCCCCTGTTACGTGCTTAACCTCAAGGGAATCCCTGAGCTGACCTGTTCGCCAGAGCTTTGGGGCTATAGAGAATCCCCTTTAGTGTTCCAGAGTTGTTTCCTCACATATAAAATTAGAGCCTTGTTCTAAGTACCTATTCCATTGGCACTGGCTGATATGACAGACATGTCCTGAGAGAGAGACAAAACCTTATAAACACGGCAGGGGGTGTATCTGGGTTTGATGCCAGCACATTTACAGAGCAATCATCATCAGTCATCAAGGATACATAGCTAAGAAGCCACCTGATAATATTTATTAGCCACGGTGACAAAGAGTCCAATTTATGACTGGAATTAAGTTAGTCTTTCTGTGATCCTCAAAACGGTCAGCTCTGTGGAGTTATCTCTAAAGCCTAGTTCTTGGCTTGCAAGGAAATCTAACTTGTCTTATAAGCACAGGGAGCAGGATGTCTCCTGAATATTTTAGCCTATGATCTGTCATAGAGATCACAACTTCACCATGAGAAAATCACTCCTTTCTTTTGGGTGTCTTTCCAGCCTTTAAGAGATTCTTTTTAAGAACTCAGCAGAGAAGAGTAAAATGATTACCAGAATGGCATTGGTGTAACAGGAAAGGAAAGACACTTGAGGGAGTTAGATTGTTTAAGGCATTCGTATTTGCTATTATGTAACTAGCAACTTCGTCTGGATAATATTTTCCATTTGCTCCAAAGTCGCTCCTCTTGACCAAAGCAGAGTCACGCTACTAAAGTTGCAGTAAATCATGGATGGTGAGGAGCACAGCTGGTCAGCCTCTTTCCCTGCCTGAAGCTACCATTTGATACCTGCCTGATCTAGCTTCTCTGCCTCAGATCTTTTGGACTGAGTCATTTCCATGGCTACTGATTTGCCAGGATTCCAGAGTCAAGTCCATTACTCCTAGGGTCATATGGATGGAATATAATCTGCGTGGCCTTAAATGGGGCTCAGTTTTAGGTAGTGGAGGCATTTAAAAAATAATTAATAAAAGATGAATAGAAATATAAAATATGAAAAATGATAAGATTATCTATTGTTAGACTAGAATAAGATAATGAAATATTACACAGTAGTGACAAATATTAACTGTTTCTTCTGAGATGGTCTTATCTTGGTATGCAGGGTCATCCTTAGGTATTTAGGAAGGTAATCTTTCAATTCTTTGACTTCCACTTATGATTTACAGCACAGTCAATAAACTTTTTCTATGTGCCTCTGTCTCCCTACTTCTCCCAGTTTTCAGTTGAAGTATTTCTACTTTGTCAAAACATATAACATTTACATAAAATTCTTCCACTCTTCCTCCATCTTTGTTTTATTCTCAGCTCTATTCAATATATTTTGTTCTCATCACCAGACTTTTTGCCAGTTTCTCCAGTCATCTCTTGGTTTAAATCCTTTAGCAGATTTTTCAGGAAGGGCCTATGAGTGCAGTATTCTCTGAGTTCTTGCAGATTAAAACTGTTTTTCTATAACCTTGGTACTTGAAGGAAAGCTTGAGTGGATTTAAGATCATTGAGCTTATGCTTTACCATCTTGAGTTTTTCAAAAATGTTGCTGGGACCTCCCTGGTGGTGCAGTGGTTGAGAATCTGCCTGCTAATGCAGGGGACACGGGTTCGAGCCCTGGTCTGGGAGGATCCCACATGCCGTGGAGCATCTAGGCCCGTGAGCCACAACTACTGAGCCTGCACGTCTGGAGCCTGTGCTCCACGACAAGAGAGGCCGTGATGGTGAGAGGCCCGCGCACCGCGATGAAGAGTGGCTCCCACTTGCCACAACTAGAGAAAGCCCTCGCACAGAAACGAAGACCCAACACAGCAAAAATAAATAAATAAATTAATAAACTCCTACCCCCAACATCTTCTTTAAAAAAAAAAAAAAAAAAAAGTCGCTGCAGCGTTGTCTTGCATCCATGTTGCTGCCAAGAAGTCTGAGACTCACCTGATTTCTTCCCTTTGTGAGTGAGGTAGGCTTTTATGAATGAAGATTATTTTTAATAAAAAGTCTAAATTTTGTTTAATAAAATATAAAGTTTAAACACTTTACTAAAATACATTTTGTAGTTGACAGTAATGATGCCTACATTGTAGGCATTTTCAGTATGAAGATTCAATGCTATTATTTTTAGAAAGCTGCTTTGGATTGCAGTTCCCAGCACGCTCAAACTAAATGTATGTTGCATCCTCTTTGTAATTTTACTTCTCATTTTTATTATATCTCTTTATGTGTTTTCTCAGCGATCCCTCTCTTCAATGTCTCCAATCACATTTTTATCCAAATCTCTTTTCCTTTGGGCACCTTGTAATTTAGTGTTCATTTCTGAGATGATTAAAAAAATTCAATTACTTTACTGAGGTTGATCAACTCTTTTTTCTCATCTTTGTGGGGTTTTTGTTGTTTATTTCTCCACTGAGTTTTGAATCTCTGATTTGAGATATTCCTTCATTAAACAGATCATTAAACAAATTGTTGTATAATAATACTTAATTCTTGTTGGGATGCAGTGTTAAATTTCTTATAGTTTTTCTTGGGTCAGCAATTATAGGTGTTTACTGTAGGCAAGGGAGAGGAAACTGGGTGGTTTACTAAGTTTCTTGGTCTAAAAGTCTGTTGGTACAGTAAAATGATATTTCTTTAGTAAATGATGGCTTTTGGGTGAGGGGGTGGGAAATTCAGTGTGTTTCCTTGTTTTTACTTTGATTTTTCTTTTCCAGCAATTGCCTTTTTCTTATCCTTCACCACCATGTCCCTAAGCATTACCGCCCCTTCCAAATCTCCTCTCCCAGAATCTGTGCCTTTCCAAGACTGCTGCCTCTGGTCAAACATACCTGCAAGCACCTTCCTTTCAGATCCTTAGTGGTCATGACTCTGTTTTACCACCACTGATCAGAAATGCTTTACTATTTTTCCACTCAATGTGGACTCTTTTGGGGGTGATTGTGTCTATATTCTGCCATTGACAGGCTC
Source organism: Physeter macrocephalus (assembly GCF_002837175.3). Classification (NCBI taxonomy): domain Eukaryota; kingdom Metazoa; phylum Chordata; class Mammalia; order Artiodactyla; family Physeteridae; genus Physeter; species Physeter macrocephalus. The sequence continues at coordinate 98,703,507 of NC_041218.1, read as the reverse complement.
TTATCTCCCTGTTGTGGACTGAATGTTTGTGTCCTCCCCAAATTCATATGTGGGAAGTCCCAAGCCACGATGTGATGGTATTAGGAGGTGGAGACTTCGGGAGGTGCTTAGGTCATGAGGGTGGAGCTCTCATGAATGGGATGAGTGCCCTATTAAAAGTGACAGTAGAGAGCTCCCTTGCCCCTTCAACCGTGTAAGAACACAAGGAGCAGACAGCCATCTTTAAACATGAAGCAGGCCCGCACCGGACACAGAATCTGCTGACACCTTGATCTTGAACTTCTCAGCCTCCAGAACTGTGGGAAACAAATTTCTGTTGTTCATAAGCCACCCAGTCTATGGTATTTTGTTACAGCAGCCTGAATGGACTAAGACACTCTCTTTCCTGGTTTCTGCAGTCCGTCCCTGCCTGACTCTCCACTCCACTGTGGGCTTCAGAAACTAGCTCATATGGTCCAGAATGTTTATTTGCCCATTTTCATAAAAGTAAAGTTTGTAGTAGTCTTGGTCTTATGTAAGTATAGGCAAAGGAGTAAGTATAGGTAACTTGATTTGTCTCCTTTTTGAGCTCTATGATTTTGTAGTGTTGTAAGATTTGGCTTTAGAGGGCTTCCATTATCCCGAGAATAGCCTTGGTCCTAGAGGCCTTATTAAACAGGGAGAAGGCATAGAGAAGTGGCTACTTTTATTTAGTGCCTGTTATGTCTGTCATTTATTAACCACTTCCCAAGTGTGGGTAAGGTCTGGTCCATGATGTATGTTTATTAACTTTTGATGCATTAAAGTGCAGCAGGCACTTTATATATTAATATATAAATATATTATATCTGATTCTATATGGTGGGTGTTATTATCACCAGTTAATAGAGGAGGAATCAAGGCTAAAGAGGAGTGAATACTTTCCTCTTGGTTACACAGCTAGTAAGTAATAGAGACAGAGTTTGAGTTCAGATCTCTCTGACCCCAAACTGCACATCCTTTCATTCTTACTAGGCTGCCTTAAGGGCCTTAGGAAAGAAATGCTGAATAAAAATTAGGAAGAGAGCCCTGGGAATGCAGAGAAAGGAGAAAAAAGGGACTAGATGAAAAGGAACAAGAGTTTTCAAATGAACAACACAGCTACAATGAATCAGGAGGTAATTCTCCTTTTCTACATCTTAACTTCTTAATTATGCCAGAAAAGCGGACTCTGCAGAAAGGGTGGAGTTGCAGCTGCATCTTCTGTTGATGTGGTCACATATTAAGTCAATCCCATTTCGAGTCTGTAAGCTTCTAGATTGCTTCATCTCATGTGTCTCAGAGGAAACATAACTCCTCAGAAGACCATATCGAAGGTAGAGCAAGAGCAGGAGGAAAAGGCATGAAAATCTCGGAGGACAAAGTTCTCCGAAGGCATGTCGAGCTGGAAGCCAGATGCAGTGAAATGGAAATTGCAGTGTCTTATCTTTGCTACATGCTTTACAGTTTACAGAGCATCCTCGCATAAATCATTGCTGTCCACACATCTCTGAAGGAGGTGGGGAAAATGTTATTAACATTTAACAAGCTAAAGTTTAGAGAAGTCAGGTATCTTATCCAAAGGTCCCAAAGTAGAAGGCAAATCTGGGGCTAGCATTTAGATGTTCTGCTCCCCCAAGCAGACCTTTTCCCACAGAGAAGTATATTTACATACAGAGCAATGAAAGGATTTATTGTCACTTTAGTTATTAACAAACTTGATTTTTAAAAAATGTGGTGAGTCTATTTGGCCCTCTCCTTTGGGTGACCGATCTTCCCTCTTGCTTGAAAGAGACTTGATCCCTCCTTGCACTTTGTAAGATTAACAAGTTCCTGAAATAAGACAAAAAGTACTTTCCAAAAGAACAACAATAAATAGATTAACCTTGTTTTCACTCTCGAAACTGACAATGTCAATATGATTTGATTTGTTGATTTTATTATAAACACTGATCTCTGGGATAATGAAGAGAGCAAATCTAAACATATCAAGAGTTTTTTGATTTATAGCCATCTGGGTACTAATCCAACTGTTTGCTTCCAGTTAGCGATCAGCCATTGTTCTAGAATACAAGATTCTGGAAGTCAAATAGGGGTCAAAATAACATGGCAGGGTAGTACATTTCTACCACTGTCATCTGCTGCTATTGTAGGATTTTAACATGCTCCTAAGACCCCAGACCTCTAGTCTTTATAGTTTTGATAATATCGTTGGTGTACCCACAAATGCATCCTCTAAGCTATCACATGGATAGCTTTTTTACTTCCTGTTTTTTTGAGATCCGCTCTTAGGGCCTCTGATCCCTGTGAAGCAGCTAACGTCCACCAGGGGCGCTAGACTTTGGACGCTGGACAAAGGTGTCACAGCTTTTGGTGATGTTTGCCGGTGTTTGAGTTTCAGTGACTCATGCTTGCTCTCCAGGGCACTGGTGTCTGTCTGCCCCGAGGGGCTGCCAAGAACTCCAAAGAATACAACAAGCCGACAGTGGCTGAGTCCGTCTCCCTGAACTTTGTGCTACCAGATTCCAAAGCAGGTCTTCCCGAAGCTTCTGAGGTCTTCTAGACACTCAACGGACGCAGTTCTTTCTGTTTTCACTCACAGGTACATCCCAGCGTAGACCCATTCGTGCTCTAATCACCCCTCCTCACTGATGAGGAAGCACTGCTCTCATTTACACCCCCTCCTTCTCCACGGTCAGTCCTCTGCCAGGAAGCTCCTCCGACCCTCATGCAAACATCCTCATGGAGCCCACTTCTCAGCCTGCTCTATTTTTCTCCTCTTTTCAGAGGAGCCTTTGAATCGAAACTTTTTAAAAAAGTCAAATGTATACAAATGTATGCTCCTTTTCAGTAACTTCCTGTTAATCACTGTGAAGTTATCCAAGTTATCATTATTTATCCCCCTCAGTTATTAAAAAAATTAAGTTTTAACTACCCCTGAAAGTTAGCCTAGGGAGTTCTGTGGTTAGTGTATGACTCCACTAGGGGAACAAAAGGCACCTTTCCAATTAAAGTTAATAGTGGGATAACTTCAGACACACAAAGGGAGAAAAAGGCAGGTACGAGTCATGTTGAGTTCAAAGGGAAAGCGTTAAGGTGGAATCACGGAGCATCATGGGAAGGGCTATTCAAGCCGCCATGTCAAAAAGGCTGATTAACAGCAGTCCCCAGTCAGCCTCATCACCAGGGAGTCTTACTGATAAAATTATTTCCCCTCCAGAGAGAATCTCCCTGAACCGAATAAATGTTTCACTTCTGAATAGGATTCATGAAAAGGCAGGGGGATGGTAGCGGCAAGAAGAAAGAACCACATTCACAGAACGATCTGAAATGTGTCACCTGATATTGCATCCTCAGTGAAATCAAAATTTATACTTACGTCATTAGTGTGCCAACATTTCAAGTGTCTCTTTACAGACGCATAATTAAGAGTGCTGCAATATGGGGAGCAGCTATTCTAGATTACTTAAAATATTATTTGTCTCTCAACTTCTGAGTTAATATTTTCAATAAACACGTTGGTAAATCCTGCTAGGTATGAAGCTTTGAACAGCTTGATTTTTTTGGTAGTAATTTGACAGTCTTTTGAATTTCTTATTGTAAATGTTTCTTCTCCCTTGGATCTACTTATTTTAATACCTTTGTGTTGCCTTATTTCTTTTAAGCAAGAAAGAAACAAGCAAGCAGTGTGCAGTATATACAGGAAATGATGCAAACCACAGGGAAATAATGTACAGTCAGGAAGAAGGGTATTCATGTGCTCCATAGGAGCATGTTATTTAAAGGGGTGATATGTTGTACCTGCATACTATAAATATGTCATCACTTTAATGAAATGATAGTGAGGTACTTGTGACTGCATATTTGTTACCATGGAAACAAACCATGACATCGTAAGCACAAATGATTGACATAATTCTGGACGGCAGCTGGATGAGGAAGGAAGAAATCGCACATAGATCTAATTATTTCTGACAGCAACAGCTGAAATAACATTTTACAAAATTAAATGCAGTAAAATGATTTAGAACAAACTATAATGATCGTCAATGACTACAGCTAAAATAAAGGACCTTCTCAAGTCTTTACCAAGTATGAAATTCCTCTACAAAGAAGGACCATCTTACACAAACAGAGTTTTTGCCAAGATATCCAATTAAAAAGCTGCAAATGATCTTGTGGGACGTTTTGGGGTTGTCCAGAGAAAGAGCTGGAAGCTTTGGGTAGGAGCTGGGGAGATTGCTGTAAGTAAGCGGGGAGGAGAACAGGTGATCTCAAGTCAAAGCAAAGAGAGTTGCAGGAGTGCAGGGGTGGTCAGTGCAGCCGGTGCTGGACAGAGAAGTAGGTCATAGAAACACGTAGGACCTGGCTAAAGGGAGAATGTGCCGCAGTAGGGTAGTTGGAGTAGAGGAAAATGAGAATGAGAGGGTGGAAAGGAAGTGTGTACAGACCTCAGCCGGGACCTCCTCTCCTTTTGGTGTCTAAGAGTACACTTTGAACATCGATGTTGCAATTTTCTAGATTCTTAGCCCCATCTTCTTCGTGTAAGCTCTTTCTCCCTCTCCTCAAAGTCTTCATCCCTCATTTCTCAGAGTTTCGGAGAGAGAGTCACATGAGCTCAGGCATAAATGTGCTCATGAGCTTCTAGAAACTCCAGATGGCTTGTGGGATTGCTTCTGCAAATTATTGGAGGGAAGAATTGGTACAAAGAAGCAGCAAGGTTGGCCTTGCCTCAGTGTGAGAGTAACGGCCCATCTGTTCCCGCCAGCTCTCCCACTCTCCATGGGCGTGAAGCCGTGCCACTGTCTCTCCACAGCCCTCAGGGGTGCAACTCTGCAGGCACAGCCAGGTGGCGGGGAGGAAAGTGGCCCTGCCTATGCTCAGGAACTCACAAAATCGCTCCGAAAAAAACGGACTGATACCCACTTTCCAAGGTGTTCAAAATAGCCCAAAGTAGGGACAGATATTATGTCATCTTAACATTATCCTGCTTTTTCCCTCCTGTGTCTCTGGCACCCAGGTACAGACCTCTCCCCATGGACTTCAGGAAGAAACATCCATTGTGCACTTCAACTCATGTGTAGAGACCCAGGCCCGGGGGAATGAGGGTGGAGGAGTGGGGGGTGACCCTGGACCCGCAAACCCAAACTCTGTTTAAGCATAGCTGTCTCCATGGCTGCTTCAGTGTTTCACGCTTCATCATCCAAGCAACTGATGCTTTCCCTAGCTCCAAATCCTCATGTGAAATTTGCTGTTGGTTCTTTCTAATTCTATCCCCAGTCTCCGATCAAAGTGACGGTCTTCATTCCTGGAAAGCAGAATATTTTTCTTTCTTGGTTCTTTATTAAGGCAGCCACCTGGACCATGAATGCTGGCCCTGGATGCTGCCTACATATATTTTGCTTAATAGTTCTTCTGTAGCTCAGAACACAAAATAACCTTCTTACTTTCTCTGAACCCAGTGCTCTCACAGATTTCTTCACTCTCCCTCTGATCTCCTGGTTTTCTAAAGATGGCTCAACTAGATGAAAAATCACCTACCTCAACCTTGATATTAGGAATGTATCTTGGGTTTTTAACCTGGGACCAATGTGTCCGGCCCCCTGGGGGAGGCATATATCCCAGCTCTCATCCAACATTATTTCTGCTCAAGTCAGTGTGACTGTAGCGTTACTTCAACATGTCACAGCTGACGTCTTACCCTCTGTCGGGTACCTTCCAACGCATCTTATGTCTGGAAGTTTTTGCCCTATCCCCAAGTTCTTCCAAGACAAAGGATTTTTTTACATGGATTTCATAGATTTGCTTAACGTCATAAAACCCTTTGAGAATTATGAATGATCTTCTCAGAAAAATGCTCATATTCTCATAGTTATGTAATACTGCATTTGATCTTACAAGCTCCTGAAGTCCTTCCTTGCTCTACAGGTTAATCACCCCTGAACGGTCCTTTTCAGGATTTAGGGTTTAAATTAGCCTTCTCTGCTGCTGGCCTACCAAAACCACTGCTCATTCAGGAGCAATGGTAGGTACTGAGATAGACCCTCCTTTACATTCATTGGATAAACAAAACACCCCTGGACCAAATGTCAGTGAAAAGGAAGAGAAATGATCAAGTTGATACATTGGATTATCCTAATGATTCGATTGTAGCTGATAATAACTATTTTGCATAAATGAGCTTGCCTTTAGTAAGGTGTTTAGTAAAAATGAGTAAATAAAAATGTGGCTACATTTCCATAAGTTGAAATTTCACACACATGGGCATGATGGGAGCCCTGTTCAAGTAGCATTTTCATATGCTGATAACTCTCAGCGAGGTTTTAGACTCAGTACAAATGTTACGGTATCCGTGGAATCGTAACTGATGAGTTTGCTAGTTCTTCTTCCTTGCAGGGATACTTGGGTATCTTTTTTCGCTTGGGACTTGGAGCGAACTCATCTTCCAGTTACACCAGTGAACACTTGTATTTAAGGAAGTCAAATTCTAGTGTGCATTGCTCGAACCTCATACTGTGAGCCCCGTTGGGTTTGGTTTGTGAATTCTGGCCCAAGCAGTCAAGTACAGATTGAGTACAGAATGGATGGAAGTAAAGTGCTGTTGGATGTTCCTCCTTTCTGAGTCATTTCTGGGAATAAACTCTAAAAATTTATTTAGTGTCTGTTTCCCAGATAGCAATTCAAAACGAATCTGTGAACCCTAAGTGGTGGTATTTATTGGTGAGTTTGGGAGACGAGCCTAATCTTGTTTAGGTTGACATTTTCCTCAAGAGGGCCTAGGTTATAGGAAAACTCTATTGTTCCCTCTCTGGACCCTAATTATAGAAAAGTCAGTGGCCCAGCCATTGAATTCATCTTCCCCAGGGGCCTCAACAGAGGGCTGGCTTCCAGCCTGAGACTTTGGGCTGGAAATTTCAGGAGTTTCTTAACTGTTTTCCCTGCTTCTTGTGGCTGGTAGGCTGGGTTTCGTGGAAGCACAGGGTGCTGGGTGGGTTCTTAAGACAGAGTTGTCCAACCCCTCATTTTACAGCTGAGAAAACAGAAGCTCAGTGGAGTTCAACAACTTGTCTAAAATTACTGGCTTCTGCCTGAGTCACACGCTCAGTGCTCAGCGTCTGTCCTCTTCTATTCCTCTCCCTCCAGCTTGCTCATTATGTCCCCAACCCACACTCAACACACACAGCAAAGCAAAACCCCGCTTTCCTTTCACTGCATCTCTTTCATAGCATGAGTAGAGTCTCCATCACAAAGAATTTACTCCATGTCTGCATAGCAAAGGTATTTTCTGCTAAACTCAATTTATATTTTTTATCTTTGGAATTTAAAAAATATTTATTGAAGTATAGTTGCTTTACATTGTTATGTTTAATTTCTACTGTATAGCAAAGTGACTCATTTATATATATATGTAAATATATGTGTGTGTGTATATATATATATATATATATATATTCTTTTACATATTCTCTTCCACTATGGCTTATCACAGGATATTGCGTATAGTTCCCCATGCTCTACAGTAGGCCCTTATTGTTTAGCCATCTTATATATATAATAGTTTGCATCTGCTCGTTCCACTCCCAGACCTTCCCTGCCCTGCACCCCCGCCCCAGCTGACAACCACAAGTCTGTTCTCTACATCTGTTAGTCTGTTTTTGTTTCATAGTGGAATTTTTGTTGTTGTTATTTTTCTATTTGTACAAGTGTAGGAATCAATGGAATGGTAACCTTAAGGAACCTAGTCAAGAGTACTTCAATAACAATCAAAGAACAAAATTAAAAATCTGTAGTTTTCGACCATCATCATTACCAAATAAATCCATAGGCAGAGTCCTATGAATAATTATATTGTGGCTGCAAGGTTAACTAAGTGTTAGGTGAGCAAAATCACCCAAAAGAGGCTTTCACAGGCTGCCAAAGCCAGGCCAGCAGGGCACCAGCCGGCATATGCAGCTCTCGCCTTTGGAAACTATGTTTCAGACAGTGATGAAAATGTACACCACACAAACCACTTCGTTTCTAAGAGAACACATTTTGAAAAACCATGTTTTGGAAGAAAGCCTCAATTTTCCATTGCACAACAAAACTCCCCAAAGAAATTTTCTAAAATTATAAGGAATACTGAGGAAAGCATGAGTAGAGGGGGCTTGGAAAAAGAAAATAAAAACCTAGTTTAATCATGAAAGACTTGGTTGCTCAACAAACGGAACTGGTTTTCTAAAGTGGCCTTATTCCCTCTTTCCTACATCTCACAACTTCTTTTCACAAAACCCCAACCCTCTGCCCCGGCTTTTCAGTTCAAAGCTCCCTAAAATTTCTTTCCTAGAGCTTAAGCTCCAGAACTCTACTAAAAGTGAAATTTTGGTGGATGAGAAAACACCAGGCTGCATACTCATATTAACTGATTTTGTATCCTCCTTGAGCATAGGTTTTGCTAAGAAATTAGCATGAGAGCATTTGGACACTTACAAGAGTCAAAGGGAAAAGTTATAGGGCAGAGAGTTTGGAGACATGGGATCATTTTGTCCATTTCATCATGTCTGGAGGGGCTGATGCAGCTGGCAGACCCCAGTTCTCCTTATGGTAAGGATGAGGTGGGAATGGAGCCAGAAGGGGGCTCTCTGATCTCTGATTGAATAGCCCTGAGCAAATGACTTAGCTTCTCTGAACCTCAATTTCTTTCTCTATAAAGTGAAGTTATACCTTTCTCCTACCTGAGAGCATTATTAGGAGTCCTGGATGTGATAAGAGATACAAGCATGCTTAATAAACTATCAAGTGTGATTCATTTATAAGGATAAGCTTACACGTAATCGTATCTTCACTTTATAATCAGAATTTATTATTTTGAAAGGTTAAAATAAACTGAACACACTGTAAGTGGTTTGGATGTCTTCTATTTCAGCAATTAGTTACAAATACTTGTTGTTGTTGTTGTTATTTTATTATTATTATTATTATTATTATTATTTTGCGGCACGCGGGCCTCTCACCGCTGCGGCCTCTCCCGTTGCGGAGCACAGGCTCCGGACGCGCAGGCTCAGCGGCCATGGCTCACGGGCCCAGCCGCTCCGTGCCATGTGGGATCCTCCCAGACCGGGGCACGAACCCGTGTCCCCTGCATCGGCAGGCGGACTCTCAACCACTGCGCCACCAGGGAAGCCCTTGTTGTTATTTTAAATAGCTAGTGAGAACTTGCTGTATAGCACAGGGACCTCAGCTCAGCGCTCTGTGACAATCTAGATGGGTGGGATGGACGGGGAGGGAGGTCCAAGAGGGAGGGGATATATGTATATGCATAGCTGATTCACTTCACTGTACAGCAGAAACTAACACAACGTTGTAAATCAATCATACTCCAATAGAAAAAATAGACATTGAATAATTTAAAATCAATGCCTATCCAATTTTAATGTATAAAAACAATGGAGGGGGAACATCTGAAGGCTCACCCAGGAATGTGAAAACGTGGTATATAAAAAATGAGGTCATTACTTTAAAATTATTACAACTGTGTCAGTATAGTGCTGTGTGTATCTGCCCACATTAACTTGATTACCATCAAATTTAAAAACAAACCTTTCAGGCATACTACATATCCATTTCATAACATCTGTTCAACTTGGGTGAACTTTTCTTCCTGTAAAGGTGAAAAATACAGAAAAAGACGTGACCCTGAATTTATATAGACATAAGACAACTGATAGAGAGGACTGTGGGTACTTACACGTGAATGATGGTGGAGATGGAATCTGGTTGTTTACCAATGTATATACTGAGAGCGAAGCCAAGTGACTGAAAGGCAGCTCACACCCATGCTTCTCCCCCTCACCCCCTGTCATACTGATTCAAAACAGTTCTGTTTTCCCAGGCGTGAACTTCAATCTTGAGCTAGATTAATTTGCAAACTCAGAGTCTGTCTGAGCATTTTCAAATCCACCTCAAGGATTCCCAGGAAATATTGTGTCAACTCACAAGTTTTCCCAAGGTCAAGAACTCATTCCCAAGGTCAAGGATGTTTGCAGTCTGGCATACCTGATGGATTTTCCAACTTCCCTGTGGTTGGTTAAGGTCTGATTTAGTCAGTTCTTGGTTTTCCCTGGTTAGCATCCCAAGTCAACTGCAGGCAGCATTCATTAGAATTACACCCTTCCATTAAATCATTCTTTTTTGTTTTCTGTGACTTTTTATACGTGAACTGTGTGTTGACATTTAAAATTTGAGTTGGGGAAAAGTGCCTGTTTGCAGCTGCCCCCTGCTTTGGTGTGGATTTCTCATATGAAATGTTTAAGGAAAGCCATAACCGTCACCAGGGTGAGTAGCCTGAAAACTCATAAAAAGCAGCGTGTCTGAGCTGGAAGGAGTTGTAGAGTTTGTCTAGTCCAACTCCTCAGGTTGGAAATGGAGCTCAGACAAGTGTTTGGACCCATAATTCAATGTTGTGTGGTAGATAAAGGACATGAACCCAGCTTTCCGGATCTTGGTCCTGTAATTCCCTTAAACCACTCCTAATTGATGAAGAGATGGAGTGATTATAAAGGCTTCATCTATTGCTTTGCATTGACTCTGAAATAATAAGTTGTTTCTCTGGGTAGCAGGTGCTGTTGGCACCTTTGCCATATTTCTTCACCAAGCACAGTTCTTGTGCACACTGAGCTGTCGGCTTCCTCCTGGACCCACATCTGTGACTCCCAAGAGCCTTTAGGAGACGCCCTCAGAACAGCCCTCAGGCTGTTAAGTTGTCCCTTAGAATGAGACAACTCTGAAGTGAGTTCTACACCATCTCCCGATGTCCCCAGTAGGGTTGGGCCCCCAAGTGCCTACTGTAGTGACCTGCTTATTAATGCACATTCTATGGGCTTCCATCTCTTTTTTAAAAAAATTTTTGCTGGAGTCTAGTTGATTTACAATGTTGTATTAGTTTCTGCTGTACAGCAAAGTGAATCACTTAAACATATACATATATCCACACTTGTTTAGATTCTTTTCCCATATAGGTCATTACAGAGTATTGAGTAGAGTTCCCTGTGCTAAACAGTTGGTCCTTATTAGTTATCTGTTTTTTATGCAGTAGTGTGTATATGTCAATCCCAATCTCCCAATTTATCCCTCCATCTCTTTTTTTTAATTGAAGTATAGTTGCTGGACAATGTTATGTAAGTTACAGGTATACAATATAGTGATTCACAATTTTTAGAGGTTATACTCCATTTATAGTTATTGGCTATATTCCCGTGTTGTATAATATGTCCTTGTAACTTATTTTATACCCAATAGGTTGTACCCCTTACTCCCCAATCCCCCTATCGTCCCTCCCCCTTCCCTCTCCCCACTGGTAACCGCTAGTTTGTTCTCTAAATCTGTGAGTCTGCTTCTTTTTTTGTTATATTCATTAGTTTGCTGTATTTTTTAGATTCCACATGTAAGTGATATCATACAGTGTTTGTCTTTCTCTGTCTGACTTATTTCACTTAGCATAATACCCTCCAAGTCCATCCATGTTGCTGCAAATGGCAAAATTCTGTTCTTTTATATGGCTGAGTAGTATTCCATTGTATGTGCACACACTATGGGATTCCACCTCTCTGATGTCTCACTTCCACACTCCCTTTGGTGGACAGAATGATGGCCCCAAAGATGCTTACACCCTAATCCCTAAAACCTATGAGTATGTTACATTACATGGCAAAGGGGACTTTGCAGATGGGATTAAGGTTATGGAATTTAAAACAGGGAGATTATCCTAGGTTATTTAGGTGGGCTCAATCTAATGGCCTGGATCTTTGAAAGCTGAGAACCTTTCTCAACTGTGGTGAGAGAGACGTGATGATAGATGAAGGGCCAGAGAGATGGAAAATTGTTGCTTTTGAAGATGGTCTCCTTCAGGTGGAAGAAGAGGGCCATGAGCCAGGGAATGTGGGTGGCCTCTAGAATCTGGAGAAGGCAGTGGCTACTGACACCTTGATTTTTGTCCAGAGAAACCTATGTCAGACCTCTCACCTACAGAACTATAAAACAATAAATTTGTGTTGTTTTAAGCCACTAAATTTTGTGATAGTTTTTTTTAATGGCAGCAATAGAAAGCTTATTCATTCCCCTACTCATTCTAGAATTACCTCTGAAATAAACCTCTTGAATGCAAACCTTTTTCTCCAGGTCAGTTTCTTGGGGCAGTCCTTTGCAATGTACCCTACAGAGTCTTCTGTCGCCTATACCTATTCTTTGTATGTCTGTGTTCCCTAGTCAGGAATTAGACCTTTGTGTTTCGTAGTGTGCCTGTCATTATTTAGTATAATGTCTAGCAGTAAGCAAATACTCCATAAATATGTGTTGATTCAACTGAAGAAACAAAAACATCTATTAAGTTTAAGTTCAGCAACTACGTATGTAGTCAAGTGCTGGGGTAAAAGTGGATTTTAGGGAAGTTCCACCTCAAATATCTTAGCAATGGCAACTGCCTTTCTCTCCTGGTCATTTCAGTCTTTGGACTTTTCTAGTCTTAGTTACACCTATCCAACCAAAGAGGAAATTGTTCTGAATTGAAGAGTAGGAACTATTGTGATTAGCTTAAACCTACATTGTGTACATTGTGTTTGAATTCATGCCTTTGCTTGAATCAATAAGCACGCAGTGATTTTTCTTTTAGTGGAAATATGACAGTAAATAGTCTTACTTTTATTTGAAACCACAATTCCTGCAACTTTTAGAAGTAATGTTGGCAGAGTTATCAGATTACAGCTGTGGCACAGGTCACAGAGTTACTTTACTAGTGTTCACCAGTATCTGCTTCTCCCCTTCTGAGCTCACATAATATGGCACTTCCCAATCTCTTGTGGTTGGACAGGGCTGTGTGACTAGTTCTGGGTCAGTGTCACCCTCTGAACTGAAGCATTTCACTGCCAGTATGATACCCTCCTCTCACTTTCTTTTTCATGATAGTTAAGGAAGCTGTGTGTTTCAGATGTTGCAGCTTCTGAAGGACATGGAACCACTTTCTACTTGGACAAGATGGAGGACAGTTGCTCTGAAGATTAGGCTGGGTTTGCAGTGGGCTTTTCATCAAAAAGAAATAAGCCATTTATGTGTCAAACCACTGAGATTTTGAGGTTGTTCCTCAGCATCACCTACCTTAAATAGGCCCCTACTATGGTTACTATAGATGTGGGAAATACCTCGATTAGGGAACAGATTAGATGACTGGATGGCCAGAGGAATACACAGATCTTCTCTGCTTGTGGTTGATCCATGCTGGCTTGTCTGAGCGGTCTTGGAAAAAAACAAGATTGGAGGAGGGTGATAGGAAGTCTTTTGAAAAGACACATGGATGGACATCTTGGAATGGGTGCAGAGAATGAGGACACTTGTGTTCCATGTCAATACCTCCACAGAAAGCACTCACTGAAGATTCTCTGGAATCACATGGACAACATGGCCCAGGGCTAAGTTTGCCTCCTCTTCTTGTCACATGGGCACTCTGCAGTGGTAGTGGCCAGGTAAACCTTGATTGGGAGAGTCCTGGTTCTTGGCCCCTTCTTAACCTTTATGTTTGGACTTGCAGCTTCAAGGATGTCACATCTCACTCCTGGGGGCAAAAGTAGGCACTGGCCACAGGAATCTTTTCATTAGAGAAAACAACCATTGTTTAAGTACCTACTAGATATTATTTAATCCCCTCATCATGTCTACAAGGCAAATATCATTAAAGTTTTTAGATAAGGGAACCAAGATTCAAGAGGTAAATTAATCATGACTACAGAGCTGGTTAGCAGAGGAAACAGCAACTGGTCCAGACCTGTCTGATGCTATGCCCATGCCCCCTTCATGGTACCCATGATCTCTCAGCTGCACGGAATAAGTGACTCTCCACTCAGAAGCTCTTCTACCCCAGGTGGAACTGCCTTCTTTTTTTTTTTTTTTTTTTTTGCTTTCAACTTCTGCATCTCTTTTTTTAAAAAAATTTTATAGGGGTATAGTTGACTTACAATGTTGTGTTAGTTTCAGGTGTACAGCAAAGTGAATCTGTTATACATATACATATAATCCACTCTTTATTTATTTATTTCATTTTTTAACATCTTTTTTGGAGTATGATTGCTTTACAATGGTGTGTTAGCTTCTGCTGTATAACAAAGTGAATCAGTTATACATATACATATGTCCCCATATCTCCTCCCTCTAGCGTCTCCCTCCCACCCTCCCTATCGCACCCCTCTAGGTGGTCACAGAGCACTAAGCTCCACTCTTTTTTAGATTCTTTTCCCATATAGGCCATTACAGAGTATTGAGTAGAGTTCCCTGTGCTAAATAGTAGGTCCTTATTAGTGATCTATTTTATATATAGTAGTGTGTATATGTCAATTCCAGTCTCCCAATTTATCCCTCCCCTCTCTGGAACTGCCTTTTGGAGCTGATCTGTGCTGCAACTCTGGGCTGTTCATTCCAGTCTGTCTGGAATGTGAGCACTTCCCTCCACTCTGATGCTGTAACCTAGTCCAAACCTTCATCACCTCTTGCCTGGATTATTGCAATGCCTCCTACCTGGGATCCTGCTTCTACATATTACTCTGTATGCTTATTCTCAACATGGCAGGTGTGATTCTGTTAAAAGTCAGAACCTGTCACTCCTTTACTCAAAGCCTTATGGCTACCCATTTCCCTTGGAGTAAAACCAGTTATAGTAGTAGCCTCAAAACCTTGTAGATCTTGCTTTATGCTTCCCTTTCACCTTCTCTGGCCTTCACTCCCTCTACTTCACTCCACTCCAGTCACAATGACCTACATGCTCATCTTCCAACACAGCCGGCGTGCCTAGTATTTTATTTTTCCAGATATCCTATGTTTTACTCCCTCACTTCAATGTGTTCAAATTGTCATCCTCCAAGTGAGCTCTTCCTCCACCAGTCTATTTACCTGGTCCCTCCCAGCCCAGAATTCCCTTTATTTCTTCCATTCCTTATTTTTTCCATAGCACTTATCACTTCTACCATATTATATCATCCATTTACATTATTTTGTTTACTCATTGGTTCCCCACACCCTGCACCTCCCTCTTCCTCACTGGACTCTACGTTTCCTGAGAGTAGGGCTTTTTAAAAAATTAATAGAGTTTACTTTTTAGAGCAGTTTTAGGTTTACAAAAATATTGAGTGGCAAGTACAGAGTTCCCATATTCTCCCTAACCTGCTCCTACCCCCCGACTCTCACTCCTTCTCTTCCTCTTTCTCTCCCTCCTTCCCTCCAATCCAACCCCTGGTAACCACCGATCTTTTTATTGTTTATAGTTTTGCCTTTTGTAGAATGTCATATAGTTGGAATCATACAATATGTAGCTTTTACAGATTGGCTTATTTCACTTAGTGATATGCATTTAAGTTTCCTCCCTGTCTTAGCCTGGCTTGATAGTTCATTTCTTTTTGTGTACCAGTTTGTTTATCCATTCACCTATTGAAAGACATCTTGATTGCTTCCAAGTTTTGGCAATTATGAATAATTCTGTAATATTGCTATAAATGCTATAATAATGCTATAAATATTCATGTACATGTTTGTGTGTAGACATATGTTTTCATTTCATTTGGGTAAATACCAAGGGGTGCAGTTGTTGGATCATGTGGTAAGAGTATGTTTAGTTTCTTAAGAAACTGCCAAACTGTCTTCCAAAATGACTGTACCATTTTGCATTCCCACCAGCAATTAATGAGAGCGCCTGTTACTCTACATCCTCGCCAGCATTTGGTGTTGGCAGTTTTTTGGATTTTGTACATTCCGATAGATATGTAGTGGTATCTCATTGTTGTTTTAATTTGCATTTTCCTGATGATATATGAGGTGGAGCATCTTTTCATGTGCTTATTTGCCATCTGTGTATCTTCTTCGGTGAGGTGCCAGTTCAGATCTTTTGTCCATTTTTTAGTTGGGTTGTTTGTTTTCTTATTGCTGAATTTTAAGACTTCTCTGTGTATTTTGGATAACAGTCTTTCAGCAGATATTTTTTTTCAAAGGTTTTCTGCCAATCTGTGGCTTTCTTTTTCATTCTCTTAGCAATGTCTTTCACAGAGCAGAAGTTTTAAATTTTAGTGAAGTCCAAACTTCATTCAATTTTTTTCTTTCATGGATTTGTGCCTTTGGTATGAGAGTAAGATTTTTCACCTGTTTTTTTCATTGCTTTATCCTTAGCTCGTAAAACATTTCTTGGCACATAGTAAGGACCCAATAAATATTTGTTGAATGACCAAGTGCTGTTACCTTGGGAAATTACACGCTTTCCTTTCTGTTTTTTTTTTTCAAGGGAAGGTTTCATTTGTTGCATCACCCTTGAGAAGCAGCCCCAGCTCAAAGCCCATCTATCCTACACAAAGGATCTGTAATGCAGATGTGAACATGATCTACCTGTGTGAAATGAATAGCATACATTTTTTTCAGGATGATAAGGTTTTGGGTTAACCTGTCATCTGAGCACCTTTGGTTAATGTGGATTCTCACTCTCTCTCAGGTTAGAATAAAAAAGAAATAATAAGGCTAGAATTTATGATGACGCATAAAATACTAAGTACGTAAAGCTAAATAAAGCATGGGTTTTTCTTTATGAAAGAGAAAGCGCTTCTTGTTTGAGGGCCAGAATGAGCGCGCCTCTGGTTCTCTTAAAGAAGTACCTTTGTGGAGCTGAACTGCTAAGTAGAGTCAAGAAAAGGGACCCCACCAAGGATTGAGCCTTCATCTACTAAAAGCAAGAGAATGGCCTTCCTTCCTTCCTTCCTTCCTTCCTTCCTTCCTCCCTCCCTCCCTCCCTCCCTCCCTCCCTCCCCCTTTTCTTTCTTTCTCCTTTTTTCTGGGAGAAATGATTTTAGTAAGCTTTAATTACATCATGCAGTGATAAATGGAAAATACTGATGCATAAATATATGTAGATGGGTAAAATTTGATAAAGAGTAGTGGGGAAAAAAGTCCTATGAAGAGTAACAGGAATGGGAAACTGTCCCTGAATTTGTTATTTTTGACTAAGATGTGAAGAAGGAGAAATGCAGGTATAATCTTTTAGAGTGAGAGGGGTAGAGGGGCTGCAAGAAGCTGCCTGATGAGCCTTTATCATCTTTATTTTGAAAACTCGGAATGCATTGCATCACACTGCTGCTGGAGTTTTAACTTTAAATGTTTAGGATTTTTTTTTTAAAGGGAAAGCTTCCTTTGCCTCAGGTATGAAGTCTTTGGCTTTTCCCCATCTCCCCACCTCATCTATAGACAGACACACGGAGTCCTCGGAAGTACTAGGATAAGACAGTGAAAAGAAAATGATGTTTCGTGAACAGTTTCAATTTTGTTGTTGTACAGAACAGGGCTCAAGCTGGGAGCAGCCCAGGGCTGACCGACCTGTACAACACATACCTGAGAGTACGGCCTCCTTAGATGCTGACCCTGGGTGGCTGCTTGTGTGGGAGTTTC
Source organism: Physeter macrocephalus (assembly GCF_002837175.3). Lineage (NCBI taxonomy): Eukaryota > Metazoa > Chordata > Mammalia > Artiodactyla > Physeteridae > Physeter > Physeter macrocephalus. The sequence goes on along the minus strand of NC_041218.1, from coordinate 98,686,071 downwards.
CATTATAACTTTAAGTGTTTTATATATATATATATATATATATATATATATATATATATTTTTTTTTTTTTTTTTTTTTTTTTTTTTTTTTTGCGGTACGCGGGCC
>NC_041218.1:98675150-98685869 GCF_002837175.3 Physeter macrocephalus | reverse complement strand
CGCTCCGCGGCATGTGGGATCTTCCCGGACCGGGGCACGAACCCGTGTCTCCTGCATCGGCAGGCGGACTCTCAACCACTGTGCCGCCAGGGAAGCCCCTAAGTGTTATATTTTTATTTCTTATTAAATTTTTTATCAGAAAAACAGTTACCACAGCTAAAAAAAGGAAACGGCAATAAAGACTTATAACGAGTACCATTATTTTAATGGGCCCATTGGATGGAGCAAAGGCATGTACATGCGCTCGATTCACCATCTTAAACCCAAGGTCTGACTGAGAAGCAAGACATCTTGGTTAATACCATGAACTCTGCAGGGAGTCTGAGTTCTAATTCTTGCTCTGTCACCTCCTGGTTGTGCAACCTTGGGCCCTACGTGCCTAATTTTCTTTATCTCAAAAGTTAAAATGCAATAGTGCCAAACTTCTAAGGTTTCCCTGAATGAGAGAGAATGTCCTGTACTGGAAAATATATCAGGATTTAGATGGCACCTGTGGCGCATGCTGACTTTATGAAAACCATGTCATCTTGGACTTCTTCTCAGATATCAGTGAAAATGTGTCTGCTCAGAGCTCCCTTCCAAATTGTGAGGACTCAGTTAATGAAATAGGACACATAAAAGTATCTAGCATATGGTAGGCACTCCTAGAGAAATGCTAGTTTCTCTCTTTCAGTTCTGTTAGGAATAGATGATTGCTCTACGCACGAAGATCTTCTATAGTTTTCTATAGTATCACCAACGGAACGGTTCCTGAGCTGCTTAATTGCTTACAGAATGTCTGTCACGGGCTGCAATTGTTGTGTGAGCCTAAAAGTTCAGCCTTTGATAAAGAAGAAAAAACATTTCTCATTCTAACAATGACAGAGAAATGCAGGAGGACACAAATTTCTTTTGTTTAAATTAATGTGTGATTATTCATATGTTGACCATGCTCATTTTTATTGATTATTTGAGGAGAAATGCCATTTTATTTCATTTTCATTAACATTATTTTATCTTGGTTATTAGCTGTTCCAGTGTTAAAATTAATTATAGTTGACTTTCTTTAGGTCATATATATTTCTGATTTTGACTAATTTGAAGAAAGCACTCTAAATATGAAGAAACACGAAGATTTAGTCTAATGTTTGCTTATACTTCCCCACATACTAAGATTAATTCTAAACTTAAAAATGCCCAATTGTACTTGTGCAGTAAAAGATATCTGTCGCAGCTTCTAATGTTTATGATGTTGTACAGGAAGATATTTCAAATTTCTAGTTAATTGTCCAAAGTAAACAGGTCGGTGGATTCTGGGAGCCCATTTCAGGGAAGAATTCTAGCTAAAGGGAAATGCCAGCAGCAATATTATAGAACATTAACAATTTTCTGTATTTAGAAAAGGAACTATAGTGTGGAAAGAAAAGTCTTGATGACAAAGGTGTATCTGATGTTGGTGTACAACATAGTATTTGAATTATTTTCTTTCATCTCTCTCGCTGGTTGAATTTGGATGAGATTTGGCATACTGAGTAGCTTAGAGTGAGTTTCCCAGAAGTCAACCCTAAGTCAACGATGCCAGTTTATTAAGGACTAACTTCCAAGAGAAACTAGTAAGGAAGTGGTTGAAGCCTGGCAGGGAATAGGAGGGGGCCAAGCCAGGGTGCAATTTCAGCCTGATTCTTAGTGAGCTTCCACAGGGAAATTCCCTAAATTGCACTTGGGAGAGTCCTGCCCTGAGTGTGGAGGGCTTTTGTGTTTCCTCATCAGTCAGTCAGTTGTACCATGAATGCCTAGAATGTACTTCCAGCTACGGAGACAGCGGATCTGGTGGCTTAAGGACAGTTTCCTCTAGGTCACAGATGGGAGCTGTTAGCATCAAAGCACATAGCAGCTAGGGGAGTGTCCAGGGGACTGGTACCAAGAACCAGGGAATCTGGACCAAGAACAGCGTCTGCATCTGGGCAAGACTGCGAGAATTCAAATTTGAATTCTAAGCCAGTCCAGACCAATCAATGGCATTAGAGAGAAAACTAGAGATATTTTTGATAATACATAAGCAACAGGACAAAATCAAACCTTGAAGACATGTAGATTCATTTTGAAATTTTCCATCTATTTGTGTTTTTAAGTTCAGAGTCCAGTAGCCTCTGGAAAGATGACAATGTATAAAATTCTTAGAACCAACATGGTCTGGATTCACTTTTTCCAAAATGGTTTATCGCTTAGTAGGCCTGCCATTTCTTTTTATAGAGGTAGATCTTAATTCATACAATTAATATTCACGGAAAATCGAACGATGTGTTTTGTGTTCTGCTGGGAAGTCTGAGAAATATAAGCCTTGTTCCATTTCAGCCCTCAATTTGACTTCTAAAACTTCGAAAGTCTGGGGAAGCAAAGCCGCTGTCATATGCTCTCCTGTGGGCAAACAGGTAGGAGAGAGGGAGCAGCAGACAAGTGGTAGGGACTTTCACAGGCTACTGGATGCATTGAGTTAAAATTCAGAATTGTGACTACGTGAGTTATGTCTCCAATAAATGCACATTCTGTCAACCTGCTAACGTGCATCAACTGTCACCCATGTAGAGCCCTGCTTCTCAAACTGAGGCGCGGAGAGCTGGCCTCGCACTCAAGAGATGTTGATTCACGATGTCTCAGAAGGGTCAGAGAATTTGCATTGCCAACAAGTTCCCAGGTGCCACCGATGCTATTGGTCCTTGGACCACACTTTGAGTGTATCCTTGATGTAGATACATTTGCGTTCTATTGGATTTGTTTTTAGCAGAAAACTTCAGTAGACAGTGGCACATCCAAGTCATTTCTCTAGAGCTGGCAAATTAACAGATTAGCTTTGTTTTTCCTTCTTTATCCTTAGTTCGATATTTTGATGTGAATGTTTTAATGAGGCAAGAAAGAAAATTCATTGTGTCATACGTTTAGCATAGAGATGTCAGCACATGCGTACTTAAAAAAATTTTTATTGGAGTATAGTTGATTTTAAATATTATGTTAGTTTCTGCTGCACAGCAAAGTGAATCAGTTATACATATACATATACATATAGCCACTCGTTTTTAGATTCTTTATCCATATAGGTCATTACAGAGTATTGAGAAGAGTTCTCTGCGCTATACAGTAGGTCCTTATTAGTTATCTATTTCATATACATTAGTGTGTATATGTCAATCCCAATCTCCCTATTTACACCCCCCCCCCATTCCCCCTGGTAACCAGAAGTTTGTTTTCTATATCTGTGACTCTATTTCTGTTTTGTAAATAAGTTCAGAGCACCAAGGGATCTTAGAAGCAAGACATACAATGCCATTACCTTACTGATCACTTTGGGTCAGTCAACAAGATAATGCATCCATTTTTGTTTCTTGGCTTTCAACAACATAGACTGCTTTTGTCCATGTAAAGTAGAAAATCTAGTACTTTGAAATCAGTTTCAAGGTTACATTAGATCCATCTGGAATAGTCCAAATGTAACACTCAAGTAATGCTGTTTTATTTGTTCAGATCTTGGGCTAAACCACTAACTGGCTAGACACTCTAAAGTCTAGTAGGAACCTCTGTCTTTCTTTATTCCCCTCCTCATCTCATTCGCATTTTCCGATCAACACCATCGAGAAAAAGGGCCCCTGATATGAGTCAAGGAAAACCTAGTCTCCAAGGTCACAGTGAGACCACAAGACCCAGAGTACAGATTTTCTAGAGTAGGAGTAGGGAGATTGCAAATAGAGCCAGACTAGGGAAGAGGCACTATTGTGATGTTTCTCACACTGGAGAGGTTGTGGATCCCTTTTGCTCCAGGCGTTCAGCAAGACAGAGTTTAAAAACAATTGCATTGCCTTTTAAATGGTATCACTTAAGTGATGACTTTGTGTCAAAAGATTTTGCATATATAAGTAGAAATGCAGGCACTGAAATGAAGTGGCAATATTCAGGTACAAAATGATAAGCAAAGACATTTAGAATACGTTTACAGTAATTTATTTTGGGTTATAGATGACATAAATTAAGGAAACAGATTTTATGGGAAATTTCCAGATGTGAGATAATAAATCTATAGACCTCCAGAAGCCCAGTTTGAAAATCATGTTCTGGTGGATCTTTTGTATCATATTCTCTCTTTGGATTGAGTCTCCATGTCCCCTCCATGGGACTGTTGTGATGAGAAGGCAGGTCCTTCTCTCCTCTAGAGGAGGCATATCTTCCCTGACCCTCTCTTCCCTGACTTTAGAAGGCCATCTGGGGATGGGCTTAGAAGAAATGGGAGCAGACATCGTAAGCCAGCTCTGTTCTAGGCTGTAGGGGAAATATTTCCCTTTGAGTTCATCCTTTCATGCCATTTACTGATTAACCTCGATTGGAGGCTACAATCAGACTACAAGCAAAGGGGCAATGCCTAAGCAGAATGCTCAAGCTATTTTTGTTTTTTAGAGCCACTTATTGAGGTATACTGACATGTAAAAAGCTGTACATATTTAGTGTATACAAGTTGATGAGTTTGGGGATAAGCATGTACCTGTGAAACTATCACATTAGACGTACCCGTAACCTCCCAAAGTTTTCTCCCACCCTCACTATTATTATTAATAATTTTCTGTATGTATATGTTATATGTACATGTGTATGATAAGTACCCTTAACCTAAGACCTACCCTCTTGGAAAAGTTTAAGTATACAATACAGTATTATTAGCTATAGACACTATGCTGTAAATCTCCAGAATTTATCTATGTTGCATAAAGTTTTGTACCCTTTGACAATCACCTTCCCATTTCGCCCTCTCCGCAGCCCCTGGTAACCTCCATTCTACTCTCTGCTTCTATGAGTTTAACTATTTCGATTCCATGTATAAGTAAGATCATACAGTATTTGTCTTACTGTGTCTGGCTTATTTCACTTAGTATAACGCCCTTTAGGTCTATCCATGTTGTCATAAAGGGCAGGAATTTCTTCTTTTTTTAAGCCTGAATTATATTCACATATACTCATATATAAAATGTGATGTATATATATATATATATATATATATGATGTGAGATATATATCTCACATTTTCTTCATTCATTGTTGATGGACGTTTAGATTGTTTCCATATCTTGGTTATTGTGTCCAACTACTTTAAGTTCAGGCAAAAAGAGTCCTCAAATCTTACCCAGCATCCAACTCTGATCACAAAGGTAGGAGAATAGAGAGGGATTTGGGGCTAGGGGTCAATTTTATTTATATATATATAAATATATATATATATATATATATGTGTGTGTGTGTGTATATAATTGGGGAAGGTGATGGTCAAAGGATACAGAACTTTATGCAAGACAAATTCTGGAGAGTTATAGCATAGCATCTATAGTTAATAATATTGTATATATTATTATACTATATATATATTTATGTGTTTGTATGTATAAAAAACATGTTAGTGAGTTAAAGATACTCTTTAGAAATCTGGGGTAACAGAATGAGTCAAAGAATCCTGGTGGAATCCGTCATGGCAAATAAAAAACAGTGGATCTATCCATAAGTGTAGTTCTCTGCCACAGAGGCAATGACACCACCCTGCATTGTAAAAATAGATGCTCCCATTACAGAAACAACGTGGAAGCATTTTCCGTTTCTCTATCATTTTAAATTCTAACTTCTCACATGAGCTTGGCTTGCTGACAGATCAGCCAGGATTCCAAGTTTTTCGTTTTATGTGAGCTGAGTTTTTATCCAGTTTGGATTGAGTGAGGAGTCAGTGAGTGGTTTGGGGGGGTGCCCTAAGACAAGGAAATCTGGTCGGGATTATCATTTAAGACAAGAGAGTTTTTGAAACCGTGGACACTGTTTCAACTTGAAACTATAATTCTGAAAGTATGTAATTGCAAAGTCATAACATCGGTCCCAGACCTCCAAGAATATTCAAGGAATGTTTGAATATTTTCTACAAGGTAAACCCATCATTAAACACATTACCTAAAACTCTGAGCTCATGGGAGATTTCCTTAGGTAGTTATTACAGTTTTATGGGTTTTTTTCCGTCTTTTGCCTTCTTTTCTGGATTATTTATAATTGCTTTTTAGAGTAACATTCCACTCCAAAATATTAAGTACTTCTACTTAATTTTAGAGTCTCATTTCATAGAATCATGACTTGAATATCTTCAAACCCATTTTTCCTAATGTTGATTATCTCAATGGCCTTTTCCTGGTATTCAAAAGGTGGTAAGGTCACTTTCTGCCTACCTCTTATTTCTAAATGCAGATCAAAATTAGTTTTACAGTACTTGGTGTCCTTAAGTAATTTCCACTATCAGGAGATAGTTTTTCACTTTAATTTTTCAAAACTTATTTTACAGGTGCTACAGTTTCTTTGGAGATTTGTTTTTGTTAATTTTTTTTTAATTGAGGTATAGTTTACTTGCAATATTATATTAGCTTCAGGTGTACAACATAGTGATTCAATACTTTTATACACTACCCACCATACAAAGTTATTACAATATTATTGACTATATTCCCTGTGCTGTACATCACATCCCTGTGACTTATTTATTTTATATCTGTTAGTTTGTACCTTTTAATCCCCTTTACCTATTTCACCATCTCTCCACCCCCATCCCCTCTGGCAACCACTAGTTTGTTCTCTGTATCTGTGAGCCTGCTTCTGTTTTGTCATATTTGTTCATTTGTTTTGTTTTTTTTAGATTCCAGATATAAGTGAAAAAATACAGTGTTTTTCTTTTTCTGTCTGGCTTATTTCACTTAGCATAATATCATCTAGGTCCATCCATGTTGTTGAAAATAGCAAGGCTTCATTCTTTTTTATAGCTGAGTAATATTCCACTGTGTGTATGTATGTATGTATCTATATCTATATAGATAGATAGATAGATATCCACACACACACACCACATTTTCTTTATCCATTCATCTGTCGATGGACACTTAGGTTGCTTCTGCACCTTGGCTATTGTAAATAATGTTGCTCTGAACATTGGGGTGCATGTATCTTTGAATCTCTGGAGAGTCTAGACAGGCAATGATCAATGGAGTAGCTCTTTAGATATGGTAATAAACGAATATGAATCCTAATTTAAGCAATAACCTATATATCTTTCACGTGGGGAGGCAAGGCTGCTAGAGCTTAAGTAATTTTACAGTTGAGGATTTGAGGCACACAGTTAATGATTACCTCGTCACCAAAGGGTTTGTAAGACTATGTAGAGATGTGGACACCAGAAAACACATTTTATGTCTGTTTTAATTCATGTACTTTGCATACAAGGTGGAATTATGTGCCACCTAGATCCAGGTAAAAGCTGGTTTTAAATCGCACCCGTGCAGATGTAGAAAACAATCTTATGGCTACCGGGGGGGAGCAGGGGGGTGGATAAATTGGGGGATTGGGATGGACATATACACGCTACTATATATAAAACAGATAACTAATAAGGACCTACTGTATAGCACAGGGAACTCTACTCAGTACTCTGTAATGACCTGTACGGGGAAAGAATCTAAAAACAGAGTGGATACATGTATATGTATAACTGATTCACTTTGCCATACAGCAGAAACTAACATAACATTGAAAATCAACTGCACTCCAATGAAAATTAAAAAATAGAATAAAACAAGTCACACAAACACCCTCAAAAAAAACTGCATGTGTGCACAGAGTTGGCAGTTCCAATTGGTCTGCCATTAGCTGTTGGGCAACGGGTGAATGCTTTCAAATTGTTTATGGATGAAAATGCAGAATGTTGCTCTAAGCTTTGCAAAAAGCTGTGGATCCAGTTGGAACTTTTTGCACTAAAATAATAACTTGAGAAGGGAATTTACTTCCTTTTTTAGGCCATTAGGCAGTGATTAATTCACCCTGCCAATTCTAGAATTGTGTAATTTATTACTATTTTAAGAATTAAGTTTGTTTGTTTGTTGTTTGTTTGTTTATTGGCTGCCCTGCAAGGCATGCGGGATCCTAGTTCCCCGACCAGGGATTGAACCCGCGCCCCCTGCAGTGGAAGCGCAGAGTCTCAACCACTGGACCGCCAAGGAAGTTCCAAGAATTAAGCGATTTTTTTTTTTTTAACGTCTTTATTGGAGTATAACTGCTTTACAATGGTGTGTTAGTTTCTGCTTTATAACAAAGTGAATCAGTTATACATATACACATGTTCCCATATCTCTTCCCTCTTGTGTCTCCCTCCCTCCCACCCTCCCTATCCCACCCCTCTCATGGTCACAAAGCACAGAGGTGATCTCCCTGTGCTATGCGGCAGCTTCCCACTAGCTATGTAATTTACATTTGGTAGTGCATATATGTCCCTGCCACTCTCTCACTTCGTCACAGCTTACCCTTCCCCCTCCCCATGTCCTCAAGTCCATGCTCTAGTAGGTCTGGGTTTTATTCCCGTCCTACCACTAATCTCTTCATGACATTTTTTTTTTCTTAGATTCCATATATATGTGTTAGCATACGGTATTTGTTTTTCTCCTTCTGACTCACTTCGCTCTGTATGACAGACTCCAGGTCTATCCACCTCACTACAAATGTCAATTTCGTTTCTTTTTATGGCTGAGTAATATTCCATTGTATCTATGTGCCACAATTTATTGTTTCTAGAGTTTTTGATGATCTTTAAATGAGTGTGCTAATTTATCTATCTTCCAGAGTTTGAGAAAAAAAATGGGACCCCAAGTCCCGGTGGTCCTCCGACTTCCCTGACTTGTCTGCTCGTGAGGGCTCTTAATGCAGTTCAACAGAATGGCACACACCCGCCTTCAACTCAGAAGCAATCAGAAAACAAAACTGCTGTCCCAGGAGACAAGCTTGAATAACAGCCCCTCAACATTCTCCAAAAGCTGTGCTCTGAGTTCATTTTGAGAAATAGAAAGAGAAATCAGATCCAGCCTCACACGCTACTGACTTGGGTTCTAAAATGATGAAATGAATGAGGATGCAGGGGCTTCTGACACATCTCTCAGTCACGGGCACTGACCTGTCATGCATCTGTCAAAATCACAATTAACCCAGGGACTTAATATCTTTGAGGTAATAGAGAACTCCTCTTTCAGGTGGACTTAAAGAAATGAATGAAGGCTGGTCAGTGGGGTTTTAAACACACACAACCCTGGTTTAAGCCTTCTCACTGGAAGATAGATGGATCTCCAGCATCATAAGTTCAGGAAGGAGTATTCATTGGTTATAAGAGCCGATGAGATAGAAAAAATGATAAAAGATCTCCAGGGGACATCAATCAGTTGGCCTGCTCTTTGAAACTCTCTCCCTCTGCGTGATCTGGGGACTCATCCACTGCCAGGGTGCTGGTGAAGGCCTGCTTTTTCCACCTTTCCCTCCTCCGCCACTACATCCCTTGCCAACTATTCTAGAAAAGTCCACATCCCAGTTGCTGCTTTTTGGATGTCTGTACTAATAACTTCTACATTGTTGTGTATATTTCCCCCAGTGGCTATGAAAGGTTCTAACTCTGCACAAGCAAAATGACATAGTTGTGGGGAGGAAATGACTTGTGTTAAAAATGCAATGAGGTACGTGGAGATCCTTCTAATGAGCTACCTGGAGACCCTTCTTTAGGTTTTACCGATTACCTGGACTGGTCAGGCCAGGCCGCAGAATCTGAGACCAAGTAGCAGGGAGAAGCCACTCCACGCAGGAATTGATATATCACAATATCTGCACGAATTGTTTAATTCATGACTTTATGAAAAAGAAAATGTATAAATTAGTTGATTGCAATACACTGTGAAATTAGGATTACATATGTTTTAAAATGAGGAGGCCTGAAATATATTAACATGAAGTACGGTAAAAACATATTCTCCTCATAAAAGGAACACTCTTGCACTGTTGGTGGGAATGTGAATTGATACAGCCACTAGGGAGAACAGTATGGAGGTTCCTTAAAAAACTAAAAATAGAACTACCATACGACCCAGCAATCCCACTACTGGGCATTTACCCTGAGAAAACCATAATTCAAAAAGAGTCATGTACCACAATGTTCACTGCAGCTCTATTTACAATAGCCAGGACATGGAAGCAACCTAAGTGTCCATCAACAGATGAATGGATAAAGAAGATGTGGCACATATATACAATGGAATATTACTCAGCCATAAAAAGAAACGAAATTGAGTTATTTGTAGTGAGGTGGATAGACCTGGAGTCTGTCATACAGAGTGAAGTAAGTCAGAAGGAGAAAAACAAATACCGTATGCTAACACATATATATGGAATCTAAGAAAAAAAAATGTCATGAAGAGATTAGTGGTAGGACGGGAATAAAACACAGACCTACTAGAGCATGGACTTGAGGACATGGGGAGGGGGAAGGGTAAGCTGTGACGAAGTGAGAGAGTGGCAGGGACATATATACACTACCAAATGTAAATTAGATAGCTAGTGGGAAGCTGCCGCATAGCACAGGGAGATCACCTCTGTGCTTTGTGACCACCGAGAGGGTGGATGGAACTAGAGTCTGTCATACAGAGTGAAGTAAGTCAGAAAGAGAAAGACAAATACCGTAAGCGAACACATATATATGGAATCTAAAAAATAAAAATTTAAAAAATGTTTCTGAAGAACCTAGGGGCAGGACGGGAATAAAGACACAGACGTAGAGAATTGTCTTGAGGACACGGGGAGGGGGAAGGGTAAGCTGGGATGAAGTGAGAGAGTGGCATGGACATATAGACACTACCAAATGTAAAATAGGTAGCT
>NC_041218.1:98671188-98675086 GCF_002837175.3 Physeter macrocephalus | reverse complement strand
GGTGGGATAGGGAGGGTGGGAGGGAGACACGAGAGGGAGGGGATATGGGGATATATGTGTACATATAGCTGATTCACTTTGTTATACAGCAGAAACTAACACACCATTGTAAAGCAGTTATACTCCAATAAAGACGTTAAAAAAAAATTTCAACAAAGGAAAAAAAAAACCATATTCTCCTCATGAAGAAAAATCCCGATACACCTAAGAAACAGGGGAGTGTTAACTCCTCCACTCCCCACAAAAAATGTTGACAGAAAAATGTCTGGCCAGAGAGGTGAAGCCCAAGAGAGAGTTCAAAGTAGTCAGTTTTTTAAAGGAGGGACGTGAACGGCCAAGCCTGCTGGAAAGTCGTATAAGGTGAGAGAGCACCAGAAAGTGACAAGTGGATGTGAAAAATGCCTCCTTGGCGATTCAACCCATTTTAAAGTCACGTCTGAAGCCTGGAGTTAGTTCTGGGCAGGGTTTGGCCCCTGGTCATCTCAGTGACTCTGAAGGCATCTGCTATGTCCACACCACCGAGCAGCTCTCTCAGGGCCGGGCTGGTGATAGTCTCGTGAGAGCCAGAACGCCACCCAGACACTCTGTCATCCAAGCGTGCATGCCTAGTGTCCGTGGGCTCACTGCTCCGTGCTGATCATTTGTCTGAGAACTTCCCTCTGGGCATCCTGGCTGGGACCTCACGGCCCTTTCCAGCTGGCCCAGTGGACTGGTCTTTTCTGGCATATCACTGCCCTCCAGGCCAATGTGGAGTCTTCCTGTGGCTGTTGTGCTGATAATGATTTTTGTCTGTACATCCCTGTCAGGGAGACAGTTTCCATGGGACTCTCCTTCACTTGGTAAGGAACTAGAAATGGGGGAAGGTGGACTCTGGGCTGAACTGTAGGAGCAGAATCGACATCAAGGAATTGAGTGCAAGTAGCTTACCTGGGAGGCGACCCCAGGAATCATGGAGGCTTCATCCCACTGGGGAACTCGAGGCCAGTGCAGATGACGTGATTGAGAGTTATCCCAGCTGGGGGTGAGAGTTAAGGCGTTCCTATATCACCTCCTCTCACTCATTGGTGGAGGGCTGCTGGATGAGCGGAGGTTACTTAACCTCTGGTGTTCCTGCCTACTTCCGGGGCGGGCAACACGGACTCTGGCAGCTTAGGCACAAACAGGCGACACTGGCAGGTGGAAACCAGGCTGGTGTGCACTTATGGGCTATAGCGGAGGAATATGGGCGGAGCCCTGACAGCCTCTGTAAGTCCGATGAGCTCTCTTCCTCCCCATCTTCATCCACTGTAGTCCCTAGGGAGCCTTGCTTCACTAACTGGGCTGCACTCTGCTTCTGCTTCCTCCTTATCACAGCACCCCAGATTTTGGACCCTCCTTATGTTTCTGGGAACCTCTGAGACCAGCTCCCCCTAACCACCCTGGGCTTCTCTGTGGTCAGCCTACACATGATCCACGCGGGTCTGAGCTTGGCTCAGCAGAGTCTTGACATAAGCTCACACATATTGGTAGAGAAGGAAGGCAGGGAGATGAGCCTGGATACTTGCAAGAGGTTGGACTGAGGTGCATAGTTTCGACTCCCCAGCTCCCAACGGGCCTCCTCGGGTGCTGAGCAAGGGGGCCCTTTGGCGGGAGTGTTGCACAAAGATGGCGCCCAAAGTCTTAACATGAGGCTGTGTTTCCGGTCTCCAGGAAATAAGGAAAACCATACCCCCTTTATTTCAGCCTCTGTATCCTCAAGACAAAAAGGTTTTGTTTTTGATAATCAATCAATCAGCCAAGTAACAAATGTTCATTAGGCAACCACTGTTTGCCAAGCAAAGTGGCAGATGTTGAAGGAAACACAGAGATGGTGGAAGGAGTTCTTGCCTTTGACAAGTGTACAGTCTAGATGAAGAGACCACATTGATAACATGTGACTCTAAGGTAGTTTGACTTAATTTTTAGAACAAACATGCCAGAATTTTTACACGGCATTCTCCCTCAGATGTTCCTGTACTAAAGTGTTATCATTTCTTATTACGTCACGTTTATTATTGTCGTTACACAGCTTTGCACAGCAACACGTTTGTGGTAACTACACGGAGCGGCAGAAATGTGAAAATGACACGATTTTTCTCAGTTGCCACATAACCTGAGGTTATTCTCCTTGATCACCGGACAGTGATGTACCATTTTTAGTAAATATGCACAGGGCTTGGAGAAGCATTTCAGAGAAAACGCTAACAGTGCTGAACTAGCAGCAGGGCATGGAGGCACATTTATTTCACCATTATTGGATGCTGTAATTTGAACTTGTATAGAACAAGGGATTTTTAACTTCAAAAAGCCTAATTTAGGATGATTCTTTCTTTACATGGAGGAGAGCTGATTTCTGGAGATACAAAGTACTACTGTGAGCCCAGGAATTGATATGTATTTTAGCCTCACACAACCCTATAGATCAATTTCGTTTTCCTTCATTTGCCAGATGAGGAAACCGTGGCCCAGAGAGCTGAGATAACTGAGCTCCCTCACACCTGGAAGTCAAGGTAGGTGTGAATGCTGGCTCTTGGGACTCCATAGTCAGAATCATATACCTGCTGCCTCAGCCCAGTGAGAAGCCTCTCCCAGCAAGGGCTGCAATTAATAGGAGTCTTGTCTCTTCACTGAGGTATAAAAAGAGACCGTTGCCAAAAGCCCTGCTGGATTTTGTTTCCAGGAAAACCAAGGTGGACGCCTGCCAGGGGCTGCCACAAGTTAGCTGGCGCTGCCGAGACACAGAGGCTCGAGTGACGTTATCTTTGAGAGTAACAATCAAATCTGTGCTATCAACCTGGATTCAAAAACCCAAATCTAATTCTTGGGGTGAGAGATACAGAGCAAGGGAGAGGGCAAGAAATGTTCTAATAAAAGAACCGGTGCTGTGTGAATTCCATTTCTTAGAAAGAATCTTAAGAAGTTCTTTCTTTTGTCTGCATTGTCATCAACTCTCTGCCTGCTGTGCTGGCTTTCTTTCCACTACCCCTTCCCCTCAATGTGCATCGAAACTTCTTTCTCGTCTTTTGTTCAGTTTAGCAGGGAAGATCTTTGGAGCACAGGGAATGGGCACCTTTCGCAAAGCTCAGATATCAAATAATTTTTCACCTCCCTGTAATTGAAATCACACGATCTGGATTTGCTTCCCTTTGGCCTGCTCTTCTCTTGTTCTCTGGGATCACAGATGGAGTGGGGTGAGGGTGCTATTGACTCCCCACGGCTTGTCATCTGACAGACGGACACACCAGCCAGGAAGGGGTCTGACTCTTAGATGAATTCTTTTATCCTCAAAGGGGCTTCCTGCAAAGGAAACCATTAGTGTTTTGCTATTGGGTTTCTACTCCCCATGGTGTCTAAGAAATCATTCATTTAATTTTGTGACATTTTGAGTGGATTTGGAGAGCTAAGCCCATTTGAAAAGGCCTGTTCCTGTCTAGGAGGACAGAGGAAATGCAAATAAATTCCAAATGGTCAAAGCCCCAGCAGCCTGAGTGTGGGCCGGCCTGCATCTCTCTTCAGCCTGGGTTACATGTCTGAATAGCTGGTGATGCATTACCCAGCCTCTTCCCTGGCCACGGCCAGGAACTGACCCCAGAACATGAGAAAACTGGCCTGAAGTTCAACAGCAGAGAGCTTAAGAAATCTTACGTCGTAAAGAGAATCACACTGCACGTGTTCCTTCCTGATTCTCATCTGGTGGATGAAGGTGAGGCTGGCTGTCAAGGTGGAGAGTACGTGCTCTGCCCCACGCCGGCCATGTCACCTGCGTAAGGTCACAGTAATGCTTTTAAAAGATGTAGCAGGGCTTCCCTGGTGGCGCAGTGGTTGAGAGTCCGCCTGCCGATGCAGGGGACACGGGTTCGTGCCCCGGTCCGGGAGGATC
>NC_041218.1:98636525-98670953 GCF_002837175.3 Physeter macrocephalus | reverse complement strand
AAAAAAAAAAAAAAAAAAAAAAGATGTAGCAGTTACCTGCCCTGTGGGGTTGTTCTGAGACCAGAGGTGAGATCGTTTGTGTAAAATATTTAACATAGTACCAGTACACAGTAAAATCGCAGTAAATGTCAGGTGTCACTAATACTGTTTTCAATATTGCTTTTACGTTCATGGTAGTTTTCCACGGTGATTTGTCACGTGCCCTGTTGGTCGCCAGACCAGCATTGTCCGATCAAAATATAATGCAAACCGCATATATAACTTTAAGTTCTCTAGTAACCACATTTAAAAAGTAAAAGGAAATGTAAAATTAATTTTAATGGTATGTTTAACCCCCGCAATAAAAGACTACTATCATTTCAACGTGAAATCAGTATAAAAATTTTTGAGATATTTTACACTCTTTTCTCCATCCTAAGTCTTTGGAAGCTGTGTGTACTTACATGCATAGATCATCTCAATTCAGATGAGCCCCATTTCAAGTCCCCAACAGCCACATAGAGAGAGCTAGTGGCTCCTTCCGTAGAATGGAGAGGAGGTAGGTTCTATAATCTATAACACAGAGACTCTACACCCCTTGACATTTGGGGAAAAAAAAGTGTAAAACCATTAAAGGCAATTCTTTGGTGATTTCATTTTTTTAGGTCAAGCTTTTGTTTCTTTTGGAGTCAATGTTGATGATCTGTATTTTTCTAGATCCTAGTCTATTTATTCCATTGAGGTTTTTAAGTTAAGTACTGTTTAACCTACTGTTAACTTTCGATCTAAAAAACACCTCCTATGCTGGTGGTTATATCTTACATTCCAGTCCTAATTTCATGTAACAAAGAGACGTTACTCCTGTTTACCCTCACAAGGTACACAGTTACTGAAGAGAATAGGCACAAGTCTCTTTTTTTTGAGAAATCTTAGTGAATTTCCATTTAACACAGACCGGGAAGTGTTCTTTGTGTTTAGAGCCTGGAGGTCATGATGGTTAGAGCAGATCTGGAAGCAGAGCTGAAGCAGAAGCCACATGACCATGAGCTGAGGGGTCAAGGGAGTCAAGGATGTAGAGATACAGAGTATTCTGAAAAGAGGTCCAAATAAGGGGTGAGGAAGGGGTGGTGCCCAAGATTAAGAGATGACCAGCTATGTGGTGGGCAGGCTGACACCCACGCCAGATCCTTGCCTACCCAAACCTATCCTCTCAGAGAGAAACCTCCCCACCCCTGGGCCCAGGAGATCTCCCCAGATACAAGCTCACGTGGCAGCTTGTGCTTCTGTTTTATAGTTCTTTTAATGTTTGTCATTATATACTCATTTTGTATGTGTTATATATCCTCTGTCTCGTTCACTAGACCCTAAGCTCCATGAAGGCGGGGTGGGGTCATGTCTGCCTTGTTTTCCAGTAAGTTTTCTTGCACCTGTCATAGTGGATGACACCTAGTAGGCTCTCAGTCAGTATTTCTTAAGTGAAAGAAAATGAAAACTGCACTTCAGCTTTGATTTTGTGTTAGATGGGAGATAATTGTAGGGTGTGAGGAAATTACCATCAGTGATGAAGAGGTTGAAGCTATGAGAGAGTATAATTATAGCAACATCCTTCACAAAATGGGATTAAATGGGACTAAGAAGAAATATAAAAGGACAATTATTGAGAAGGAGGAAGAAGAGAGACACCCATCTTTTGAAGAGGATTAAAAGATTGCCGTAAGTATTTGTAAGTGAGAGATAGAAATTTGGGGCCACTATCTCTCAGTAACTCTCTCTTGATGAAATGGGATGAAGGGTGGTTGAGGGGATTAGTGAGATCAGTTGCTGAAGAGAAAGGGGACGGGAAAAGAAAGGCAGAAGGACAGGTAAATAAGCCAGTGATGGACCTTGGGTTTCAGCAGAAGATGGAGAGCATAGATGGGGCTGTTTCCAGCCCCTCAGTAGCCCAGCTGGAACAGCAGGTGGATTAAGAAAAGCTCCTTGGAAGATTTCAGATGGTTGGGTATATACTGGAAGCCCAGGGGATCAAAGATGTTGAGGAGCTGGTGAGAGGACTCAGGGGACTAGCCCTGGGGTGTGGACTGAACAGGTGAGAAATTATGACCAAGAGGCTGTAATTATGGGAAGCATCGAGGAACAGAAGGCTGTGGGTCAGAGACATGAAGACTGGAGTTTAAACTTTCACAGGTGGAGTTGTTCCCAGTGATGGCATGGTCCCTGGAGAGAGCAGGGGAGCAGGTAGCTGAAGCCAATAGAAGTGAGGATGGGGTTCTGGATGGTTATTATCCTGACTATTGATATCCCTGGCATACTTTTAGAGCATGTGCTGTTAGAGAGGAAGACTCAGGTTTCACATCTTGAAGACCATGGAATGGTAGTTGATAGGTAACAGAAGCAAGGAAAGGTGGAGCTAGAGGGTCATCTGTGAACCAGATTTTGTCCTTTGTCCCTCTTGCTGTCTGTCAGTTTCCCATCAGTGACTCCCAGACCACAAACCTTGTGTGTAAGGCCTGGGCAGCTTCATGAAAGTCTGCAGTGAAATTGATGCCTATCCTTCAGTTACCTGCTCACAGTTGGGAAAGTAAAAGAAATTTGCAAGCTTAGCAAACTTACAAACTTACCTGAGGATGATAAAAATCTTAAGGGAAAAACTATTTGGGATGTAGGCCAAAATATCTTCAGATTAATCAGATGTTCACTAGAGACCTGGACAGCCTGTCAGCCAGTGACTGAGATATATGAAAGATCCCACAGTAAGTTTGGAGCAGAGTTGAGGCAACTGACAGACACAATCTGCTTTCTCTGAAGCATCTGGTTTTTAGGGCTGCAGGCCTGTCTCTCCAGGGAATGTATGATTCTGCTGACTGATGAATACAAGAAAAAGGAGTGATCCACTGAAGCCTGGCACATGGTCTGCCGCTATAATTACTTGGCAAGTCCGTTAGCACTCTGGCCCTAGTCTCTTCATCTGGAAAATGAAGCTGGTGGTCAAGATGGATGTTTTCAAACAATGTTCCAGTTAGTAAACCTGGGGGATGTCTCAGCACACCTCATGGCTCTTGTTCTCGTCTCCTTGGCTTTCCGATTCTTGATCTCATGGTCCCAGCTTTAATACCTGTCTTTGGTGACTTATTTGAACCTCCACTTTGGCTTTTTGGATCTTGTCTCACTACTCAGCTCTTACCTATACTCATTCTTCCAACGTGAGGATCCCTACCAGCTTCCAGAAATTGAGTCCCTCTTCTTTTTCCAGAGGGACCTTAGGCACCCAATGACCAGAACACCTCTGAGTCTGTGCAGTGGTACCCTGCTGAGAACTGGGCATTATACCTTCCACATCCAGTCCTCACCTTCCTGCTGGATGTCTACATCCAGGACCACACGAGGCTACATTCATGTGTTCATGAGGGGAGTTGAGCTCAGCATCCTCCTACTCTGCCATCTTGATTCCACCTCCCCAAATCCATGCTTTTAAAGGACACCTCCCTCACCTTTGTCAGAACCAGTCATCCGCCCTGTGGGAGACTTTGTGTCTTGTCATTGATCCTCTCCTTCTCTGTATGACTTTGAAGCATTCACTGTTTACTAGCATCTCTCATTTTGAGGCAAAGAGAGAAGATGCAGTAGGTCCACAAACTTGCAACTAGAAGATGCATAATTTCTGGAGATCTAAAGCACAGCATGGTGATTATAGTCAACAATACTGTATTGCATCCTTCAAAGCTGCTAAGAGACTAGGTCTTAAATGTTCTCACCACAAAAATGAAATGATACCTATGTGACACCATAGAGGTTTTTTTGTTTGTTTTTTTTCTGTACGCGGGCCTCTCACCGTTGTGGCCTCTCCCGTTGCGGAGCACAGGCTCCGGACGCGCAGGCTCAGCGGCCGTGGCTCACGGGCTCAGCCGCTCCACGGCACGTGGGATCCTCCCAGACCGGGGCTCGAACCCGCGTCCCCTGCATCGGCAGGCGGACTCTCAACCACTGTGCCACCAGGGAAGCCCCCACCATAGAGGTTTTAACTAATCGTATGGTGATAATCATGTTGCAGTATATAAATGGATCAAATCAACACATTGTACACCTAACACTTATACAATGTTATATCAATCGTATCTCAATAAAAAATAAAAATATTTGTTGGCCAGTATTTACCGAAAAACCCAAACAAACTTCTTGGCCAACCCCATAATAAAATAGAAAATAATTTATATAGGACAGGAATAGCCGGGACTTGTAATTGTGTCAGACTGTTTCGCTATCTTGACTGCAGGTTCTTCTGGCACATCCAGGATGATGCTTGTTTGGTCCAATACATTCAGCATGTTTGCACTGTGGTTGGCACACAGCTGTGGAAAGAGGATGTCATGTATTATTTCTAGGTCAGTTTAAAAAAAAAATGGAATTCAATAGATTCACTTGTCTCTTTGGTAGTAAGCCACCAGGTAGTTTGGCAGTTTGAAAACAAGGTCTCAACTTTTGATTTACACTGTCAGTTTTGATAGTTTTATGCTCTATATGATCCTCACTTCTTTTTCACTTAGTTGAAGTCAGTGCTGATGGAAGAACGAAATATATACATGTAAAAAAATATATAATATATGTAATAAATACATATAATAATATATAATTAATAAATATGTATATTTTATATTCCTTATAATATTTATAAATATTATAAATAAACATTTATAATATAAATAAATGTAATATTTATAAAGAAATATTTAATATTTATTATAGTTAAATTATAATAATATATAATAATATTTATTTATATAAATAAAATATATACAAATATATTTTAATAGTTAAGGTAATAGAGCTTATGAATAGTTAATCAGGATGAAGAGGATCTGAACTTTCTAGGCAGATGATTGAGCTCTGACCCTGTGTCAGGCACTGTGCTAGTTGCTTTGACTATATCACCTTATTTAATAATTTCAGCAATCCCATGAAGGAGTATTACTCACTATCTTAATATAAGATAACTGAGTCTCAGGGATTTGAAGTAACTTGCCAAAGTCTATACAACTAGTGGGAGATAGATCCAGAATTTGAATCTGGTCAGGTTGAAAAGCTTCTACTCATTCCACGACACTATCCACAGGGAGACAACCAGTTACTTGCTGTCACCCAGGAAGGTGACTCACACTTAGACACTATTCCAGGCAGAATGACCTTTGCACTCTGTCATTCAGAAGAAGTCCCTGAGTTGGCGATTTTGGCTTGGAACTTTCCAAGGGTTCCCAGAAATATTCTGATATGGGGAAGCACAGTCAATGGCACCTTCAGCTGTGGGCTTGTGGACTGAAACATTACCATTTATCCTGTTCCTCTTTCAGAAGAAACTTTAGGTTGGAGGATTAGGTGGTCCTGGGACAGAATGGACAACTCACATGTGTATATTGGTTCAGATCCCCAGAAGAGGCAGCTGTAGTTGCATAGTATGTGTCCTCCCATCCTTTACCTTGGGCGGACTGTCTTTCCATGAAATAGTATCTGAGGGTATCAGCTGTGATGGTTTAAGGACGTGTACACTTTGCCAGTAAGTTGATGAAGGCAAGAAGTTAGGAGATGGTCTGAAAGGGTCAGGGTGGGGAGAAGGTTCTAACATTCTTTTTGGCACACACTGATTCAAGTTTCTTGCCATTTGATGAGCAACAGGCTGACTATCTATCTGCAAGCGGAAGTCTGGTCTTCTGTACTGAAGTAGCTGGAATTTGAGGAGGTCCCAACCTTCTCAGATGTCCCCAGTCAGGAGGAAAGGACCTGCTGTTTCTAAACTGGGTATTTTAATATTAAGTAAAATGTACAAGAGTTTTCGTAAGTATTATACCATCCAAGCAGGCGTTGGTAGCAGATCTTCCATATCATTCAGGAAATAAAAGGTTCTCAAATAACTTATTTGTTTGAAATACACTGAGTGATGGTCCCAAGAGTTAGTTTTGTGTAACACTATCTACGTTACTTCTGCTGTGTAATAAAAAGAATACTATGATCAAAAAATGGAAGGATGTGAAATCTACTGTATTCTACTCCTTTTGAAGATTGAGTGACATATAAATTCTGCAGTAAAGTTTGTTTATGTTTTCAAACCTGTTTGACCAAGGAATCCCGTTGTATCTATCAACATCCCTTAAAACCTATATTCTCCAGCACCCTTTTTGGGAAAGGCTGGAAAATGAGCAAGTCATAGGACAGAGCCTGGGACCAGAAGCCTAGTGGTCCCAAAACCAGCTGGGCCCAAGACATACCAAAAAAACAGAACTTGGCAATCACACAGGTGGTTTGATTCACAAACTCAACTGCGTCATTCTGAGCCCGATTGGTGTGCTGTCCACACGGATTATATTAATCAGATGACTGCCAAGTATGTGAATCCTTTTAACTCCTTAGGGTTTTAATGGTGGAGATGGAATAAGTCCTTTGATTTTTGGTACCTAAACTTCACCATCTATGAAACGGGACCTATTTTCACGCTTCTCAGAGACAGAGTAAAAATGAGGTGAAAGGTGCTCTGAAATCTCCAGTCCATGGGGCATTATCTTGGTGCTGAGTACAACTCTTAGAGGTAATGACTGCTATTAGTATCACAAAGGAGGTGAAGCACATTTAGTACAAAGGAAAGTGAAGCTATTTTGAACAAAGGTCACAGAGGGTGCATGTTGTTATGTGAATTTAGCTTGAAGTTAGAGTGAGGAGAATGGAGGAAGTAAAAAATTCTACCAGTGGGCTGAGAAACTCTGTGCCTGTGCTCATGTTGTATATGAAAATGCAGGATAATAAGAATTTAGTTAATGGGAAATCAGAATGCCTCTACATTTTCAGTATTGAGTATTTAAGAAAATAAACGGATATTGGTGACTTCGTTTAATTATCCCCGCATCCCAACTCAGAGAAGCCCTTTCCATTTGAGGGGTTTTAGTGTGCGTTTAGTCCACCTTTTTGTACACATTGTACATGGATTGATTTTTATATCTAGCCTACTGTACAATGGGAATTTATGTTCAGAGATGCACAAGATCTTAAATCTATCAAAAATATTGGAGCTCCATGGTACTTTGCTTACACACAGGAGACAGACAAGCACTTATTTACACATTTTGTGTAATTACACCCTGCCGCATTCCAAAGGATTTACAGGAGTTTATAAAGAGACATATAATAAAAAATATTTAAAATAAATTTAAATTCAGGTAAAGAGAAAATAGGGTAGAAAAAATAAGACCCGGCCATAAATAATGTTAACAAAAACAATTTCAACGCAACTCACTACAGTTTTATTTAAAACCTAAAGAGGATTTCATAGAATTTGACAAGCTGAATCTGAAAGACACTTAGAAAGTAAAAAGGGCCACAAATGGCCAAAGCAAAGTTTCTGAAGAACATCAGGAGGGGAGTTTTGTCCTCTGGGATACAAGGTACTAGAAGCCAGAGCACCTTGGGCAGCATGGTATTGGTGCAGGATTCAGAAGCCGACTTCACCGAGTCAACAGATTGACTCACATGTGCCTGGACAACTGACCTATGACAGAGCTGGCCTTACAAAATGGTGGGGATAGGTGAGCTGTTTAATAAAGGATGTGGGCAGAGCTGGTTATCCATCGGTAAAAAAAATAAAATAGAATCAGCTCTCTGTCTCATACAATGCCTCCAAATCAATTCCAGGGTGAACGTTGACTTAAAGATGATGGCAGGAACTGGATAACGCTTAGGAAAAAAGATAAGGAGAATATCTATGGTATCAGCATAGGCAGTGCACCTCAGACAAAGATAGAAAAAAGGAAAAAAATATTAATGCAACTGTATTAAATTACAAACTTTTGTGTAAAAATTTTTTAAAAAGGAAGAAAGGAAGGAAAGAAGAGTCATGCTACAGATTAGGAGAAAATATTTTCAAAACTTACCCCAAACAGGTAAATATCCACTCTGTACAATGGATCAAATACAGTGAATAGTGAATAGTATACAAATCAGTAAGAAAAATAAACTCAATAGACAAATGAAATGAGGAAAGGATAAACAAGTGATTTTTGGTAGAGGAATCCAAACACCTGAGAAAGTAATCAAACACACTAAGGTGGTAATGAAAATGCACATTAAGTTACAGCAATATACTCTATCACTCACATCAGTTTGGAGGAAAAAAGTCTACTAAATATGCTAATTGTTAGAAAAAATACGGAGAAAAAAGAGTTGTCATACACTGCTAGTGAAATTTGGTACAATTATGTGTTTGATGACTATTAAATGTGAAGATGTGCTTTACCCCTTCCACTTTTAGGTACACACTCTGGAGAAACTTTTGCGCATGTGCACATGTAAATGAACTGGATAAAACTTAAAAGTTCCTCAGGGGGAACAGACATACATAAATTTTCATATGTTTACACAATGGAATACTATAACCAGTTTAAAGACAAAGGAAAGCTTCAACTATCAATGTGGATAAATCTCATACACATAATATTGAGAGACTAAAGTAAGTTTTACAAAGATTGATAATACCATTTTTCTAAAATTTAAAAAATAACAAAATAGCCCTATTATAAAACAGAAATATGCGGTAAATCAAAAAAATGCCTGAGAAAGATAAGTACTGATTAATGATAGAGTGATTTCCTTTAAGGAGGGAAGAAGACAATGTGACAAGAGAGCCTCAGCTTTACCTGTAATTTTTAATCGATATTAAACATTTGTGAAACAATGAGCAAACAATCCAAGAGAAGATGTGCAAAATGCACAAGGAAGTGCTTTGGAGAAAACACAGATGGCCAATAAACATATGCAGAAATAATTCCACCTCATTAGTAACCATGCAAATTAAAATCAAGACCAGAATGAGATACCATTTTGCACCTATTTTATTGGCAAAAATCAAGGAATTTGAGTGTTGAAGAGTATGTGGGATCAACAAGATTCAGGATCCCTGCTGGTGCGAGTGAAAACCGGTCCACCATCTTGGAACATGCCCACCACCTTGGAACATGCCCTGGCAGTATATCACAGCTCATCACAGTATATTACATCTATCACAGTATATCATAGTGTATCACAGTACATCACAGTATATCACATATGTCACAACATATGATGTTACATCACAGTGTATCACACATGTCACAATATATCATGATATAACATGGTATATCAAAGTATATCACAGTGTCATTACAGATTTGGGGGCTGCACAGAATAGACTCTCGCTCATGCTGCCTCATGGAATTCTATTTAGGGGTAGAGATGACATCAAGGGAATGGAATCTCAGGGGACAAGGAGGAGACGTATCTGAGCCAGGACGTGCAGAGCAGAGATCTGGAGGGTCCTTGTGGTGGCGAGGTGGCTGGAGGGCCCAGGCGTCCCTCTCATCGTCTCATGTGGCTTTCTGTGGTTGCTGTCGGATGACACCATGAGTCACTTATCTCACTGTTGAGGAATTGCTGGGTCAATACGTTCTTCGTGGGCCTGTTGCTAAATTAAATGATTCAATAGATACGAAATCCTTTAAACAGAGCCTGGCATTTTATAAACACTGTTATTGTTTATTACTGTTGCTGTCTCAGAGTGGCTGCCTACTAACATCCTGAGTTGATTCGAAACTTGAACTTATTTGGGGTCCCCGCAGTTTTCCTTCTCCCCATCATTTTATCTTCTGCTTAGACTGTAAGTGGGTGACTGAGTCTCATTTTTAAACCCCCCTAAGAGGCAATCTGACTGGTGTATTTTTTTGCCAAGCCCCTTCATGGTCTGCTTGATGATAGGCCTTTTGAGGTTGCCCAGCAGTTAGGAGGGAGGGAGCCTCGTGGTACAGTGGATGGCACCCAGCTCATGGAACCACACACTTCCTATCCCTTGTGCGAATCATTTATCTACATATTTTGCTTAGTGGAATCCAATTAACCTTCAAATATGAAATCAGTGGTCTCAGTTTGGAGTTATTGTACCCATCTACCAAAGAAGCTTCATGAGAACATCTCTTTTAGCTCTGGAGTCATCCTGCACAAATAGAAATCATGCCTCAATCCACTTGAAAATCATTACATCAGTAAGATCAAAATAATCCTTAGCATATTCTGATTTACCAAGATAATGTTCTGACTAACACCAACTAAAACATTGATCTAATACTTGTTTTTCGATATCAACATAACATTGGAAATGCCTGACCACCAATACATACTGGAAATAAGTGTGGATTTTGGTGTCAAAGGACTTGAGGTTGAACCCTGACACGGTCACTCAATAGGCTGGTGACTTTCTCAAGTAATTTAACATCTCTTAGATTAATTCCCTTAGTTTCAAAAGTTTTCAATACTTTAACATTAGCACAACCATGTTGTAGAAACATGATGTAACATGTTAAAAAAAGAAGAGGGCTTCCAAGTCGAATACCAGAGATACAGTAGGTTAAAGGAAATGAAAAATAAAATAGGATATTATTCCTTCATGTTATTGATTTTTTATTTCTCAAAATATGGTATATTTTACAAGGATGAAAAAAAGCATGGAACTATGACCTAAACACGAATCAACTGAACAAAATACAACAGAAGGTTTTGCTGTTGACTGACTTAATGCAGGCTATATTTTTGTTTTCTGTCAGCAGAATGACCAGGTGCCAAAAGATCTCCATTACCTGTATTTCTACTTTCTTCAGTTGTATTTCTGGATAAACTGAGGATATGCAAGAATTCCTGATCTGATTGAAGCGTCTAACAGACCAGAGTGTTCGGTTTGCGGAAAGAGAGTGTATGGCTCTTTCCTAATTTATGGATCCTTTGGTTATGCTATTACCATGTGGTCTTTAAACTGTATTTTAAAATAGTGGTGTATTTTGTAAGACCCCAGTCTAACACTCTTTGGGGCAGTTAAAGATATTAGCTAATAAATTTGAATTAATTTTTCAGAAAGTGAGTATAGGATGAATTCTAGCACTAAAAGCCTTTCTCCAGGGTTGACACAGATGAAGAAGGAACGAGACGGGAATGACACGGGGACCTACCTGGTCTCCCCACCCGGGCCCGGGCTATTGGTGCTCAGCACCGGAGAGCCCAGCGCCTGCAGGAGCTAATAAACACTTTGCGTAAAACCCAGGTGGAATGAAGCTATTTCTGTTTCCCATCAGCACATCCTCAGAGCAGAAATTATAAATGAAACCTGAATCTGGAAATCCTCACTAAGGGGAATCCCACTTTTGGCTGAGCCTTGATTTTTCATGACCAAACGTCTGGGAATCCCCTTCCTGTCTCCTCTCTCCTCCGCCTCATCTCCAACTTTCCCTAGTCAGCGCTTTGGTGATAATCCACCCTCTCTATTGCTTTTTATTTATTTATTTATTTATCTATTTATTTATTTATCTATCTATCTATCTATCTATCTATCTATCTATCTATCTATCTATCTATCTATCGGGTCACACCACACGGCACGCAGGATCTTAGATCTCCGACCAGGGATCGAACCTGTGCCCCTTGCAGTGGAAACGCAGATTCTTAACCACTGGACCGCCAGGGAAGTCCCTCTATTGCTTTTATTTGTAGGATGTCTCGCTTCAAACTGCCCATAAGTTACAACAGAAAAGATAAGAATAGTGATTAGTAATGGTTATATACCAATATATGGATATATATATTTAATATAAAATTTAATATAAATATTCTTCTTTAATCCCCAGAACAATCCCAGAAATAGTTACTATTAGCCTTATTTTACAGATGAACAAATGTGAGGTTTGGAGATGTTAAATAATTAGTTGGCCAAGGTTGCACAGTCAGTTAATTACTAACTTGGGAGTCAAACTCAGGCCCTTCTGTTTCCAGAGTCCCAGTTCTTGAGATGCTGCACTAAGTGGGCAGGGCAAGTGGGAGCCCCCGTGGGGAGGAGGAGACCCGCCCGTGGGTGTGTGAGCATGTGTGGAAGTTGGGGGTGAAGGTCTCCTGCACTTCTAACCTTGCACTTATAACTCTCTGTTAGTTTCCCCTCCTCGGGAGCTTGCATACACTTGGGGTGTCAACAGACTGGGGTGAGCATTCGGAGTGAGTGCTTTTGACTGTATGTCCTATGACCAGCCTTTTCAACAATAGGGATAATTCTGAGAGAACCTGGTGTGGCCTTTCTTATAACTGTCTTTTAAAAGTAAAAACCAAACAAACAAAAAAGCCCTTCTTTGGTTAAAGAACCAAGAATCAACATTACCCAGTATTGCTAATTTCAGTAGATAGCCCCCAACTTGGAAACACCTTACCACTCAACACTTATTATTAGTTTGGGTGTTTAAAATTCAGAACACATTTTCAGAAATAGTATTATAAATGGCAATTTGGTCTCCAGGCTACCTTATAAAAACCTATTTAACACACAACATTGATGAAATATTTTGTATTTCTAATAAAAATAATAGACAATACTGCTATTGCAATGCTAGCAATTAAAATAAGTAATAATGGTGAGCTCATTAACTTCTACGTAATTTACATGACTTATACAGGAAATCCAGTGTAGCCTAAGAGCCAAGAGCTAGCTCTGGGATTAGAACGTCTGGTCCAAATATTAGCTTTATGGACTAAGAGTGACCATGGGACAAGGTACAGTTCACTGAGCCTCCACTTACTTAACTGTAAAATGGGGGTAAAAACACTTCATAAGTTAGATGTGAGGATTAAATGAGACAATGTATTTAAAGCACTCGTGTTCTGGGGTTTAACACAAAGTTCCGAGGGTATCATAGCTGTGGTGGGTATGATCGATACCTGTTGATCGTCAAGCCCTTCCCACTGGACAGAAATGCGCCAAGGATTTTGCTTGTAATTTAAACCTATAGCCCAGTGGGGAAATGTAGTACTTGAGGGTCTCCGAGATGAAAAACTTTGCTCAAAGTCACATAGAAATGTGTCGACTTGACAGGGCCACAGGGTGCCCAGATTTTTGGCTAAACATTATTTTGGGTGTGTCTGTGAGGGTGTTTCTGGATGAGATTAATATTTGAATTAGTCAACTGAGTAAAGCAGATGGCCCTCCCCAATGGGTAGATGCGTGAGCCTCATCTAATCTGTTGAAGGCCTGAATTGAACAAAAAGGCTGAGTGGAAGAGAATTTTCTCTCTCTCTGCCCGACTTTCTTTGAGTTGGGACATTGGTCTTACCCTGTCTTGAGACTCAGACGCATATGAAACTTATACCATCGGCTCTCCTGATTCTCAGGACTGGACTCAGACTGGAACTGCAGGATTGGCATCTTCCCAACTGCCGCAGATCTTGAGACTTCTCATCTTCCATGATCTTGTGAGCCAGTTTCTTGATTGTAATAATCTTTCTCTGTTTCTCTCTCTTTCTATGTCTCTATCTCATTACAGCTCCTCCTGTGCCCACTATAAATACTTCAGCCACACTGGCCTTCTCTGTTTCTCAAACATGCCAAGGTCATCTTAACCAAGGAACCCTGACACTAGTGGTTTCCAGTGCCCGGAATTCTCATGACTCTTCTCGTTCAGCGGCTTCTTCTTATTATTCTGATATTGGCTTAGATGTAATCTTTATTATTTATATCACGATGGAATCATAAATTCCTGTTTTATTCAATGTGCTATAATCAGTAACTAGTGTTATTCACTGTGCTGCTCAAAGTGTTCCTGACTTGGCCATTAGGAGTCCCTTCCGGTTGCTTCCCATCTGTGCCCTTCCTGTGCCCTTTTGAGATGTCTCTGTTGTTCTTTGAGTACTTTACTACGTTCTGGTTCAAAAAGATGTTTCAGGGCTTCCTTGGTGGCGCAGTGGTTGCGCGTCCGCCTGCCGATGCAGGGGACGCGGGTTCGCGCCCCGGTCTGGGAGGATCCCACGTGCCGCGGAGCGGCTGGGCCCGTGAGCCATGGCCGCTGGGCCTGCGCGTCCGGAGCCGGCAGAGGGAGGCCCGCATACCACAAAAAAAAAAAAAAAAAAAAAAAAAAAGATGTTTCAGTCTCATTGTATACTTTCTCTGGAATCAGCCATTTCTTCAAGGAGTTTTGATTCCTTTTAGTAGGGAATGGTATTTAGTAACCAAGATATGGGTTCTAGAGGTGCTCATTGTTACTGGGGTGTCATTGTTTTTAGGCCTTCTCTGTAGACAGAACTAGAAGACACATCTCCTTTTCTCTCTCTTTCTTTCTTTCTTTCTTCCCTTATTCCTCCCTCCCTCCCTCCCTTTCTTTCTTTCTTTCTTCCTATCTATTATCTGTCTTATCTATCTATCTATCTATTTTATATATATATATATATATATATATATATATATATCCTCTATTTGTTCTGTTTCTCTGGAGAACCTAACACAGTCACATAAATGGAAGAAGAGGGCCTAGAATCCAGGTCTGGAGGTTTGAAAGCTGAGACTCCTCTGAGGTCTGGTGGTGACTCCCTTTGGGTCCACGATTTGGACTCCACAGTTCTTACTCTGTACAGGGCTGCACTGCCCAGGGAAGGGCTGGGGGCAATCAGGGTTATCTGAGCCAGGATGGGGGAGGAGAAATAGTGGAGAAGAACTTTCCAAGCTGAGGAGTTGTGTAAGCCAAGACAGAAATGAATCCCCAACTCTTAGCAATTTTGCTTAATTTAACTTTGCAGTTCTGCCAAGGCTTACACTGGCTTACATCTTTTAACTTACTCCAAAACCTGATACTAGAAGCCAAGAGTCTTCCCAAGGACATGACCTGAGGGCTTCCAGCACCACACCTGGTGCACAGTAGGTGTACGATAAACCTTGTTAACTGTGATAAGCTCTCATAGCACTTACGTCATTTCAATGACTTTAACTTCCTTGGGAATGGGTGATGAAGCCTTTGATTTCTAGAGGTTCCATGGAGCAGAGTGCCCCATGCTCACCTCTGAACTTCCAAGTGACTCCCTGTGTGAGGGAGCAGGGCAAAGACATAGGTTTGCTAACTACAGGTGCCAAGAGAGAAATTCACAAATGCAGTGCCCCCACCAGAACCTGAACCCACAACTTTACAATTTTCCTGACCGGAAGAATTCTCTCTCCTGCTCCACTAATTTGGCTCCAGGCTTCTCCATTTCAGAAATCGATTCTTGCCAGATGGTGGTTCATTATCTTCAATGCAATGATTATGTTTATTTATTTAAATGTCCTTGGAGCTTCAAATCATAAACTTGGTTTTGCTCATCTTCCTTTTGACTCAGAGTAAATGCTTTAGAATATAATATTTCCCATTTAAGTTTAACAGAAAGAACCTCACTGCATTGAAACACTGGCAGAATTAAAAATGCAGATTTATAAATAAAATCCACTTAAAAATTAAATATATATGGATTAAGAGAAATAAAGCTATCATAGAAAATCTAGAAAACAGAAAACAGTGAAAAGCAGACAAACTTGCTTAAGTAGTGCTAACAGATAAAACCACCCCTACCACCATTCCGGAGTAACCCTCTTTGGTATTTTCACTATTTGTTTTTGTTTGTTTGGTCAGTAGAGTTTCTTTTTCCTTGGCAATTTTAAAATAAATAAAGTAAAAGAGATTTTGTTCAGAATGCCTGGTTCAAAGCAGAAGTGTAAGTGATTCCTTCTACTTTGTTAGAGCTCCCTTCCTGCCTTTCCGAGTGCTGCGGGCACAGAGAGTGACCCTGGAGACAGAGACAGTGCCAACTGTAGTTCTCCATCATGACCAGCACTGCGTTTCCTGGTTAGGAAAACCCTGGAAAATCCAGGAGGCTGAAAATACCCAACTCAGGCTTTCTCCTCTGGAATTTATTGAAAAGGTGACAACATTATCTACTCAGGACCCAGCTGCCCTGTCCTTTTTTCTCTTCCACATGCTTTTTCTCTGTACAGAACTTCTGACACTGAAGCAGACATTTGTACATGAAAATATACACAGAAAGCTGAAAGAGACTGGAATCTCTCTCCTTATCTACTTCCATGTGGCTGTTGACAACAGAGATATATAACTTCTGGGGTACATCCAACACATGAGCGATTGGGACATCCATATATCACCCATTTCTTTCTTTCAAGAATAGTTTCCTAATTTTTGCAATCACTTGACAGGTCTATATTTCACTGCTTTATCTGCTTTCTCCCCATCACTGATTGCTGATATAAATGTGGGTAGCAAAGAATCATTCTTAAGACTTTTCCCTGAGCTTTAGAGTTGCTACCAACTGCGTTGACACAAAAACTACAAATAAAAATAGGCTCCACGATGAGTGAAGTCAACTGGGAGCTTTTATTTAGAACCCGATGAATTGGTGTCTAGAAATAGGTTTTCCATCTGTGTGCAGCCTCTTGGCAAAACATGTGCATTTTCACTAACCTATGTGCTAAATTACTGAGCTTTACTGCATTTTAAATTATTTCATATCCAGCTCATAGTTGCAGAGATATGTGGCATTCATCCAAAAATTTTTTTGGCTTAAGTTTTACTCTTCTATGGATTAGGACAGAAGCAGACTTAAAGCAGAGTGTTACTGGTCAGAATCTACCCCCTGCACAGGCCAACTGCAAATATAATAGTTCAGTGTTTGGCAGTTACCTAAGTGAAATTGCCAAAAAAAAAAAATGTTTAAGACAAATCTTTACCCCCATTAATGAACGAGTCCCAGGAGAAGGAAATAATGTAAAACTTAACATATGCCAACAGCTGTTGTGAATGTAAACAGTCATTCCAGCTTGATTAAAGTCATCAAATTTTGTTCCCCCATTCTACCATACATTCTAAGTAGAACGATGCCCTGGAAGTGACTTATAGTAGAGGGACCAACTTTAAAACAAAACTAATCATCTAGATAAATATCGTGGATTAAAGAAATCGAGCCACTATACACATATTCCAGTGACTGTACCAATTCCTTCACTTCTCATTTGAGTAAGTTTGAGTCATACAGAAAAAATATGCTTGTTACGTTATGATAATTAAATCTACTCCCAAGGATGAAGGTCTATTACCATTGATTATGTTCTCAAAACTGGATCTATCTGTGGGTTAGAAATAGGTCTATTAAAAACAAACTCATCTAGCCATTGACTATCTTGATTACTGCCTGTAGGTGTAGGATGACCTACACCCATGTCGAGCCAATTTGGAAATGCTCAGGCCCCTCTGGAGGGGGTGAAGGCAGGGCCTGCCATGGTTCCATTTCCATTGAGACAGACGGCCACCAAAGAGTAAGACTCTTAGGAAGCCCATGTACTCAAGATGGTCCAAGAACAAGGCATCATTGTTCGAAGGGAGGGCTACCTCAGAGTCTTCTGTCTGTCACTTATATGTGTCTACTGAGTAGGAAGAGAAGACTGCAATTAAAATTAAAAGTGCTGCTGTTATTTATTGCAACTGTGCTTTAAAGAAAAGAATTCATAAGAAAAAAAAGATTGCAAATAAATACACCAAGAAGTAAAAAAAAAAAAAAAGAAAAAAAAATTAAAAGGGCTGCTTCACTAAATGGCTGAAACTGCTCAATTGTAGAGTGAGGGGTAGCAAAAAATAGAGAAACGCTATTTTCATCGTTATTTGGATCAAACCATGTTTATAGCTATCTAATGAAACAACTCAGCAGACCTGGTCCTTCAACATTTAAAACAATTATTCATGGAGTCTTCAGATCAATACTTTCATAGTACTTATCTAGAGAATATAAATTATCACCAGAGTTTTCATTTAACAAAGGCAGTGCAGTGGTTAAGAGCTCAGGCTTTGAAATGAGGCTGGTGTGGGTTTGAACCCCAGCCCCACCCTTCACTGGATATATGACCTCAGGCTGGCCATTCACCCTCTCTGAGACCCAGTTTCCTAGTCTTACCAGAAAGAATGTTGGTTAAAAACATCGTACATTATCTAATCACAGTTGAATTTCTGGATGGCTCAACACAAGTCAGGAATGAAATCGGCCTCCACTTTTCTAGTCAAGTTGCCAACTACCAAAGAAAACTCTTATTTATTCAGAAACTACTTCTATTACAGCTCGTCAGATAAAAATTGGCCTGGGGAAAAATAAAAATAAATATTGACCCTTCAAAGCAGTGTCCTGTGGTTCTTTGCTTGTGACTTATCATCCTGTTGCTCCTCTGGGGACAGCAGTTGTGGTTTGAAGCAACGATGGTTCCTATTAGATCCAACTTAACTTAATCCTATATTCCCTGAATCTTGTTAGGAAATTCTTATTGTATTTCTTCTACAAGCTGTATGATCCTTCTCTCTCTGATTTCTTCTGTACTCTGTGTATTTACCATTCACCTTCTTTCATCTTTTTCTAATTATCACAGGGCCAAACTATCACCCACACGTTGGAAATGTTCTTGATTGAAAAGAGAGAGTAAATCCTTCACTTCTTCTATCCCTTCTTTCCTGGAAACCCTGCTCTGGTCTCCCTGCCTCCAATCTTGCAGTCCTTCAAACTAGAGCAGGAATCATTTTTCTAGAGACAAAACATTACGATCTCTCTTTTCACCCTTCCTCCTTTAAATAGTTCATTGTTTCTCCGTGTCCTTCAAGATGAAGGTCAAGCATCTTTGCGTGGCTTACACGACCCATTACAGTCTAGCTCTTGCCTGCTCCTTAATTTGCTTTCTCCATCCCCTGCCTCCTGCAGACCCTTCACCTGGCCACACTCCCTCTTGCTTTGGTGTCTTTGCCCACACTGATTCCATGCCCTGGCCTCCAGGGCTCCCCGCTTCTTCCTGCCACTGCTCCTCATTCAGGAGTCAACATAGGGCCCACCCTCCCCAGAAAGTCTTCCCTGACCCAATCTACCCCCTACCAACCAGTCAGGTGCCCCGGATATAGGATCTGAAGAAGGGTTTATGATGGAGAAGAAAGGGGATAAAGCAAGTGAAAATGCACAATGCACAGTGAGCTTTCAATAAATGTTCATTCTTTTCCAGTGATGAAGAACAACTCTGAACATTATCTAGCCTGCTCCTGGGTTGCCTTTCAGAGTTTCTTCAAAAAATTATACCTTCTTTCTTGAACCCAGCACTTTCCTAACCCTTGTTGCAAAAGCATATTGAGCATCTTGTCAGCTGTATAAATTATTATCCAACTGAAATTTATTTTCCAAAACATCCTTATCAGCCCCTTATTCTGGGATAAATGTGGCCTTATCTATCTCCTTAAATAGATAGGGTTCTAAGGATCTTTTTAAAGGTCTCTTCCAGCTCTAACATTCTTTGATCATAAGATTTATTTTGGTAAAACTCCTTAACGCAGATGAAGTCAAATTTCTGGAACCCGATTATACAATTTAAAGATTATCTGGAGCCTCAGTTCCTCCTCCTCATCCCCTTCCTCCCCTCTACTGTGTGCCCTGTAGTCATTTTTACTTTTCATAAACTCCCCCACGCGGGGAGGCAGAAAGGAGAGGCAATGCTAACACCGCAGCTTTGGTAAAATGCATGATGGGAGAGGTTGAACTGTGGATTACAAGAGATTTCTCAGATTCATGATCCCTCCACGTCTTTAGACTGACCAAGATAAGTTAGCTGGAAAATTACTAGACTTCTAATTTTTTTTAAATAACAATTGCTGGGTCCACATAAATCATGAGCTCCCCACCATGGCACTCCAATGCTTCCTTTTATTTTTTATGTTTTAATTTTTATTGGAGTATAGTTGATTTACAGTGTTGTGCTAATTTCTGTTGCACAGCAAAGTGAATCAATTCTACATATACATATATCTACTCTTTCTTAGATTCCTTTCCCATATAGGCCATTACAGAGTACTGGGTAGAGTTCCCTGTGCTATACAGTAGGTCCTTATTAGCTATCTATTTTATATATAGTAGTGTGTAGATGTCGGTCCCAATCTCCCAGTTTATCCCTCCCCCCTTACTCCCCTGGTAACCATAAGTTTGTTTTCTACATCTGTAACTCTATTTCTGTTTTGTAGGTAAGTTCATTTGTACCCCTTTTTTAAGGTTCCACTTATAAGTGTTATCATATAATATTTCTCTTTCTGTGTCTGACTTACTTCATTCAGTATGACAATCTCTAGGTCCATCCTTGTCACTGAAAATGGGCCAATGCCTCCTTTTACAACTTTCAGCGAATCCCCTTTCTTTAACTGAGCTTTCTTGGGCTTTGCCTGTCTCCGCTTCTCTCTGTGCCCCGTCACACTCACATCTCTCTATTTTGATGAAACATGAAATGAAGGACAAGAGGGCTCAAAGGCTTGGAACATTTAGCTGTTTCAACCTGGCATCTTCTATTCCCCTCAGGAAACCTTGCTGAACTTGCCAGTGAATGCTATAAAGAGATCTCCTAGTTGTAACATCTGAGACTGACCTGGAGACTTTGTGTAGAACTTTGCAATGTCGGCAGCTGCTTAGCTATACGTATTCCACACACCGCGGCTTTTATAGCTTGACTTAGAGCTAACTTCTGTTTCCAGCTCCAGTGCCAAGAGCCAATGGCTGCTTGGGTTCTAGCTAGCTTATGCTGCCCTAGAACTTTCTTTTCAATTCAGCTGACAGAGGCAGAGCACTGCGGTCCTTAATTATCCCAGGGAATATCATGACACTGCTTGCAGAATGCAGATTGGGTCCTGGTCGCCAGCTTGAATGCTGCTGTTTCTGTGACTCTGCTGCCCTGAGTCTGCATTGTCCCCAGGTGTCTTCTGCCACCAAGGCCACAGGCAAACCAGTGAGTCCAGTTCTGGTTTGAGTTTAACCGTTACTGACTTGGTTTCTTTCTTCTTAGCCATGGCCAAGAGTGTTTTGGCAAAGTTTACCAGACTTGAGTTGTGGGGAGAAAACAAGAGTAATGTGTGACCAAAACCTTTTCTAAAATGTTTAGCACCTCATGTCCCTTCATAATACAGCAGACCTCAGAAACTGGTCTTGCTTCCAGCACACGAATTATGAGAGGAGAAATCGAGTTGACGGCTGCTGTCACGTGGATTGGGATCTGGCCACATTGTCAGGGCAGTATCCTTGATTAAGGGAGCTTTTGAATGATGATAGCAGCCTAATGTTTCTTAGGTGTGTTCACATAATTGTAACATGGCCCTATTAGTTTTGTAGTAGTCTTATCCCCATGTTATAGATGAAGGAACATGGATTGTTCTATGGTCATAGAACTGGTAAGAGGCAAAGCTAGGCATTGAGCCATGGTGATGTGCCTGCGTTTTTACCAGGATTTCATACTGTTCCTTCTCCTTGGATCAGCTTTCCAGGTTATGGTTTTTCTATTCAAGTTTAAAGCAATGACTATGCGTCAGAGAAAGCCTGGCAGGTCATAGCCATCTTCAACTCGAGGTGTGGAGGTTAGGTGAGTTCTGTCATTAATTCAACAAGTACTTGCCAAGCGTCTTACTAAAGCCTGGCACCAAGCTTTGTCCTCGTGGCCTTGGTCTTGTGGGGACACAGGCTCTCGGCAAATTGTTATAACTGGGTGCTATAGAAAGGAATTGGCCAGGTACCAAGTTAGGTCATAATGAGGCCCCAGTCCTAAAGACCAACTGGAATCTGAAGGATGAGTAGGAGTTACTCTTATGATGAGCCCGAGGAAGAGTGTTTTAGGTGGAGAAGAGGCATATCCAAAGCCTGGAGGCCAACTAAAGGCATTTAGCTGAGGTTCTTTGGTTCTCCAGAAATTACGGAGGGGATGGGGAGGAGCGGGGAACAAAGCTCACGGTTACTTAGGTACATGTGAGGAACATGTGGGTACACCTTGTCATGGAATCTTTGGGGGCCACCCCTGCCAACCGTCTGCCCAGCCACCTCCATGGAAATGTAAGGAAGCATGGAGGCTTATTTCTGAGTTTCAGTTGCTCCAGAGAGCTGTGTAGGTGGGGAAGAGGCCACTGAAGTCCAAACCACTGTGAATCAGCACAGGATCGTCAGTAGAGTGGAAGTCAGGTTGAGGTCTAATATAAAAATAAAATAAAGCCATCCAGCTCACCATTTAGGCAAGGAAGCCCAGTCCTCCAGTGAACTGTGATCATGTGGTTTTTCTTTCAAATATTTTTCAGAGTTTGTTATTCACTAATATTTAAAATCTTGGGAAAGGAAGTGCTATAGGCTAGATCAGGGCTATCCATCAGAAATAGACAGGAGTGATCCTAATACATTTTATTTCTGGGGGCTTTATGATACCCGAGACTCTTGCTGTCACAAGTGGAGTTTCCTTTTTGGAGTGATGGTATCATCTCTGTGAATATCATTGATCCTGGTTACACACTAAGCTTTTTTTTTTTTTTTTTTTTTGTGGCACGCGGGCTTCCCTCTGCTGTGGCCTCTCCCGTTGCGGAGCACAGGCTCCGGACGCGCAGGCTCAGCGGCCATGGCTCACGGGCCCAGCCGCTCCGCGGCATGTGGGATCCTCCCGGACCGGGGCACGAACCCGCGCTCCGCGGCATGTGGGATCCTCCCGGACCGGGGCGCGAACCCGGTTCCCCTGCATTGGCAGGCGGACGCGCAACCACTGCACCACCAGGGAAGCCCCACACTAAGCTTTTATTCATTGATGAATGCTCTGTGCAGGTTTGTTCTCACTGGAGTGAGACCAGTAGAGGCACTAGGACAGTTATGTCCCAGGCGAGGAAGGAGGGTCCTCATTCCAGCACCCCTCAAATATCTGAGCGCCTACAGCATCCCAGCTACAGTACCAGGCACTGAAAAAATACACCCTTTGCTGGAGGTCACTGGGGCACATGGTTTCATGGGGAGAGAGGCTGGGGAAAGAGGAAGAGATTAAAAAGGGACCCAAGAGAGGGCTGGAGACAAAGCTCACCTGCT
This sequence comes from Physeter macrocephalus, assembly GCF_002837175.3. NCBI lineage: Eukaryota > Metazoa > Chordata > Mammalia > Artiodactyla > Physeteridae > Physeter > Physeter macrocephalus. The sequence goes on along the minus strand of NC_041218.1, from coordinate 98,648,252 downwards.
TTCCAGGTGTACACAATGAGCAATGGGGCCAAGAGCCCAGGCACTGGGGAAGAAGCGCTGACATAAGTAAGATAATAAATGTTCTGAGATTTCATCACCATCGAAGAGTCCTAACGGATTACTGCCAGGACTTAGTTCTCTCTCTAATTCATATTTCTTCTCTGCTCTGGGATCATTTGGTTCTTGAACCTGTAGAATTACTGGTTGATTCCTTTCTGGTCAGATTCTTCTTAGCTACCCACAGACTCCTCTTGTAATGAAAACCAGGTTTCCTGTTACAGCTTGCTTTACGTTCAGGTAACATGTTGCCATCTGGAATGAGCAAGTGTCGAGTTTGAGTCATATTTTCCACCCTGATGCTAAGCCCCTGTGCTTCCTACGTCTGGTGCTGAAGGGGAGACTGGGAGATAAAAAACTGCAGTTAGGTCAGAAAATGTATTTCCCACCAAAGGGTTAATTGGCTTCTGGAAGGAACAAAGACACAGAGCTACTGTGGCTGCTTCCCAAGCACCAGAGTTAGTATAACACCTTCTAAGCCTCCCCAGAGAGGCTGGCCTCAGTCCGTGGAGAGTGGATCCATCTCCCCATCGGGTACAGAACAGGAGGGAAGCTTGAAGTCATCTGATTTTCGGTATCTCTGAGAACCTCATTTTGAGTTGCCTTCAGAGACTCATAGAAGACCTTTTGGTCCCTGACTGAAAAGGGCAAATTGGGAAGAAAACCATTACTGGAATTATCTTCCCCAGGGAACAGCCCATGTAAACAGGAGCAAGTGTTTGGGGAAAAGTCCAGTAATCAGCAAACGACAAGAGTTCTATGCCAGTGTGAAAACTATATGGGCACATATAGTAACACAGTAACCAGATTTTTTAGTGTTATTGAAGAGATTGAATAAGCTTTTAAAATAGTTATTGGCAGTCATTTGTTTGCAATCATTTTCCCTCTGCTCCAAAAGCAAGGATGAAGGAAAGACACGAACACACACACACACACGCACATGTGCACACACACACACACACACACACACACACACATATGAAGGACAGGATCTGGGGGGAGAGTTATTTCAAAAGTCTGATAACACTTTAAACCTGTCGCTTAGGAAGAAGTCAAGATTACTTTTTATGGAGGAAAATACCTTAAGGTAGTAAAAAACAGTAAGGCCACTTGGGCATAGCTTAGATAAGAAAGAAAATCACAGGAATTTGGTAACTGCAGTAGGAGAAGTTTCTCGAAGAGGGGATAAGCTGGGGAGACAGGAAGGACAGGCCAGGAGGCAACTGCCTGTGGTGCTAAATGACCCTAGGGGTTTTCCTGTATGATGATGCCTAGAACTGAAGTTAGAGTTCTTCCTTTTCTGGTGCTGTAGTTATTCTCAGCTACTCCAAATCTTTACAATTCAATACTCTGGTGTTGAACTTTGTGAGGAAGGAAGGAAGAAGAGGCTAAGGACAGCAGGAAGAGGTCATCAGATCCAGAAGCCCAGAGGGAGGGTATGAGCAGGCTGCAATGAAGGTTTGGAAATGGGACACAGCTCATTTCCCCTGGATGTATTTGAAAGTGACACCAGAAAATGGGGGTGCAGCTGGAGTAGGGGAAGGGAAACATTGGGGTTACTCCTATACTCCGGTGTCTTATCTTGAATTCCAAGAATATTTTCAGTAGCTACCACCTTGCTCTGTCACACCCCCCCCCCGCCCCCACCATGCTTCTGCTGCGGAAAGGTAAACAAACACCTTCCTAGAGCTCCAGAGGTGTTGCTTTAGTGTGAGAAGTCTGAATGCTTGTGTGGCTGCTAAGAGGAGTTTGACCCCTAGGGGGTGATCACACCATATGGTAAAGGGGAGGGCAAAACAAAGATAAGAAAACAGTCCTACGTTCCCGATTTCAGCTCCAGCTGCTGGGTAATGACACACACGCACCCCTGTGAGTACAAGACATCTGTCTAGTTACAGCCCCAGGATTGAAAGACAGATTCTTCCTGGACTTGGAGTTTGGTGCCTTCCCAATGCAAGAGGTTGAGAGCAGGTGAGCCAGCCCCTCCTGTCACTCACGGGAGGCTTGGGAGTGAGGATGGGACAGGACAGGACTCCTATTTCTGCCACAGTGACCCCAGTCCCTGAGGAGACAGCCTTCTCTGCAAACACTGCGACTAAGCTCGGCAGACCTCGTCTGTGGGAGGGAACGTGGACCACCCCAGGGGGACATGGAGACTGGAAAGTAGGAATTAGAGGCAATAAAATAATACAAGTTCACCTAAATATGACTGAGTGACTCTCAGTAGAGGTGGGCTCCAGCTTTGGCACAGTTCTCCAAGGTCACTCCTGGGATTGGAAGGCCCAGAGTTGAGAATAGCTCCACCTAGTTTCCACGTGACACAATTTCTCCTCTGGCCCCAGTCTCCTTGCATGAAACTGGATGGTGAAGGTGGCTTCTCTCTTCTGCTTAGTTGCCGGCAGATTGTGTGAACCTGGGAGCTCTCTTCCCAACCCCAGCAGGCGGCAGGAGGTCAACATCCCCCAGAGGAGGATGGGGACCCGTGCATGACAGACTGATGGACTGGGAAATACTTATTAGACAGTCTGTTCTTTAAAGAAAAAAACCCTGCTTTTACACTTGATCTTAGCCAAAAGGCCGAGAAGCGATAAAAACCCTACTTTTAAAATGTGTACTTTTCAATGACTTTTGGTAAAGTTTTACACACATATAACACCCATCACAATCAAGATGTAGAACATTTCCATCAGCCCAGCAAGCTCCCTGTGCTCCTTCCCAGTTTCCCCTAACTCTGCTTTCTGTCGCTATGGATTGTTCTGTTGTTCCACATAAATGAAATCATCTAGCATTCACGCTTATGTCCCTTCTTTCACTCAGTGTGTCTCTGAGATTCATCTCTGTGTGTGTATCATTCCTTTTAATTTCTACCTAGTATTCCATTGTATGGATGTGCCACAATTTCTCTGTTTATATGTTGGTGGACATTAGATTGCTTCTAGTTTTTGACTCTTGTGAATAAAGCTGCTATGAACATTCATGTGCATGTCTCTGTGTAGTCTAATGTTTTCGTTTCTCTTGGGTAAATAATAGGTATGGGATTTCTGGCTATAAGGAAACTGTATGTTCAACTTTATGAGAACCATCAAATAGTTTTCCAATCGCTATTACTAATTTGCATTTTGACCAACAATATGTGAGAGTTCCAGTTGCTCCACATCTTTGTCAACACTTAGTATTGTCAGTCTCTTTTATTTGGCCATTCAAGGGGGTGCGAAGTGGTATTGAATTGTGGTGACTGATGTTGAGCATCTCATCATGTACTTATTAGTCTTTTGAATGTATATTCTATTGTGTAATGCCTGTTCAAATATTGTTCTCATTTTTTGTTATGTTGTTTGTTGTCTTATTAAGTTGTAACAGTTTTTAAAAATATATTTTGAGTTGCCTTTCATTTTCTTAACAGCAGAAGCTCTTAATTTTGATGAAATCCAATTTATCATTATTTAATGGTTTTTGCCTTTTGCATCCTATCTAAGAAATATTTGACCATCCTGAGATGATGGAGATTTTCTCTATATTTTCCTCCAGCAGTTTCATTGTTTTCGATCTTATGTTTAAGTTTATGATCTATTTAGAGTTAAATTTTGTGTATGACACGAAGGAAGAGTTGAGATTCGTTTTTTAATGAATAGCTAATAGTTCCCACATCATTTCTTGAAGAACTATCATTTTCCAATTAGTTATTTGGCACCTTTTCTGAAAATCAATTAATCATGTATGTATGCATCTACTTTAGGACTCTTGATTTTGTTCCATTGGTCTAGAATATCTATTCCTTCACTAATTATATAGTGAGTCTTGAAATCAGGTAGTGTAAGTCCTTCAACTTTATACTTTTTTCCCAAATTGTTTTGGCTGTTCCCTATCTTTTGCATAATCATTTAAATTTTTAAATCAACTTGTTAATTTCCACAAATAATCTACTATAATTTTGATTGGAATTATGTTAAGTTTATAGATCAATTTGGGAAGACTCTACATCTTAACAATGTTGAATCTTCCAATCCATGAACACGGTATGAGTCTCCATAAACCTAGATCTTTTTGAATTCGTCTTGATAATATTTCGTGCAACTTTTCTGCTAAATTTATGCCTAAGCATTTCATGTTTTTTGATATTACTGTTAAGTGGTACTTTTATTTCAAATTCTGCTTGTTTATTGCTTAGTATATAAAAATAAAAATTTTTATTTATTTTATTTTTAAAAATTATTTGTCTTTGTCACTTTACTAAACTCACTAATTAGTTTTAGTAGCTTTTTTCTGGATTCCTTAGGATTTTCTGTATTCATGATCATGTGTCTTCAAATAAAGTAAGGTTTGCTTCTGCTGTAGTGTGTGTATCTTTTACCCCTTTTTCTTGCTTTATTGCACTAACTAGGATCTCCAGTACAATATGGGATAGAAGTTGGAAAAGTGGGCATCCTTACTTTATTCCTGATCTTAAGGGGGGCATTCAGTCTTTTATGACTAAGTGTGATGTTAGCTGTGGGACTTTTGTGGAGGCACTTTATCAATTTGAGAAAACCCTCCTATTCCTACTGAGATAGGAGGTTTTATCATAAATTGGTATTAGATTTGGTCAAATGCTTTTCCTGCATCTGTTAAGGTGGCCATATCCATGTTCATTTTTAGGGCATGTTGCACAGCTGGTGGATCCCAAATTTCCGACTGTCTTTCATTAGTCTTTTTCCTGTGTTTTACTTTTAAAAATAACCCTCCCTGGCTCCTGATCTATCTCTCCTTATTCCTTATGCCGCACCAGACTGAATCACAGCAGAGGACTCAGCAGAATGAATCACTGAATCTCCCACAGCTCTAAGTGGGAGAGCAGAGGATTCGAGGCATGACTGGGCTATGTTCCAGGTCGTTTCTACCTAATAGGTCTGTTTAGGATATTAGTGCCTCTATCTTTTCTTCCTCTGTCTATGAAATGGGAATAATGTCTGCTGCACTTAAAAATATCATAAACTGAATGGGACAACTTGCCCAGAGAGTTACATATATGAGATATTTGTAACATAGTGGAATCATTATTGATCTCAAAACAATTTTCTTAAGGGAAACTTAAAATGAGGAAATAAAGCAAGAGAGTGAAAACAAAAATTCTGGAAGTACTTGCACTGGAAAAGTTTCCATACATTGTTAATCCCAGCTTTCCTGCTCCTGCTTACTTGCAACCCATTCATACCTGGATATGGAAGGAAATAAATGTTAGCATGAGGAGTATCTGCTGTCTAGGTGGCAAAAAGAGAAAAGTCATAATATATCTCCCAAGCAAACAAACGAACAAAAACTCTGACTGCTTCTATGATTGGGCGTGGATTTTATACACAAATTATTTCAAAGGCCAAGGAAGAAAATAAGAGAAACCTAACTAGAAAAGCAGATTCTTGACTTACTTTTCTTGGAAATCTCTGATACTGGATTTCTTCACCTGCTGGATTCCACTGACATTTTGCAAACATACTGTAAAGTATGATAAAAATTACTGAATATTTATACATTTTGTTTCATTTTGTTTTGTCTTATTTTGGGTCAGACTAGTGTTTAAACCTCAAAGCCTACAAACATGCTAAATACACATTGATACAATCATGAACAATTACACGGATGCCTACTGGCTTTTCTTGGGACACCTTTGTTCATGCCAAGAGCTGTCACTGTGTGGATGTAAATGAATTATTTTCTGGGAGTAAGAAGTGGAGAAAAAGCAAAGGACATCTCCCTCGTTGCTTTAACCTTGGGGGAAAGAGAATAAATCTGGTTTTGGCATCTCTCTGAGGAAAAGAATATCTTGACATATACATAGAGCTCTTGGAGAAAGCCTAGTATCCATTGGCAAGAAAGGGCGAGATTGGACAGTTAGGTTGCTTCCATGTCCTTGCTATTGTAAATAGAGCTGCAATGAACATTTTGGTACATGACCCTTCCTGGCTCCTGATCTATCTCTCCTTATTCCTTATGCCCCACCAGACTGAATCACAGCAGAGGACTCAGCAGAATGAATCACTGAATCTCCCACAGCTCTAAGTGGGAGAGCAGAGGATTCGAGGCATGACTGGGCTATGTTCCAGGTCGTTTCTACCTAATAGGTCTGTTTAGGATATTAGTGCCTCTATCTTTTCTTCCTCTGTCTATGAAATGGGAATAATGTCTGCTGCACTTAAAAATATCATAAACTGAATGGGACAACTTGCCCAGAGAGTTACATATATGAGATATTTGTAACATAGTGGAATCATTATTGATCTCAAAACAATTTTCTTAAGGGAAACTTAAAATGAGGAAATAAAGCAAGAGAGTGAAAACAAAAATTCTGGAAGTACTTACACTGGAAAAGTTTCCATACATTGTTAATCCCAGCTTTCCTGCTCCTGCTTACTTGCAACCCATTCATACCTGGATATGGAAGGAAATAAATGTTAGCATGAGGAGTATCTGCTGTCTAGGTGGCAAAAAGAGAAAAGTCATAATATATCTCCCAAGCAAACAAACGAACAAAAACTCTGACTGCTTCTATGATTGGGCGTGGATTTTATACACAAATTATTTCAAAGGCCAAGGAAGAAAATAAGAGAAACCTAACTAGAAAAGCAGATTCTTGACTTACTTTTCTTGGAAATCTCTGATACTGGATTTCTTCACCTGCTGGATTCCACTGACATTTTGCAAACATACTGTAAAGTATGATAAAAATTACTGAATATTTATACATTTTGTTTCATTTTGTTTTGTCTTATTTTGGGTCAGACTAGTGTTTAAACCTCAAAGCCTACAAACATGCTAAATACACATTGATACAATCATGAACAATTACACGGATGCCTACTGGCTTTTCTTGGGACACCTTTGTTCATGCCAAGAGCTGTCACTGTGTGGATGTAAATGAATTATTTTCTGGGAGTAAGAAGTGGAGAAAAAGCAAAGGACATCTCCCTCGTTGCTTTAACCTTGGGGGAAAGAGAATAAATCTGGTTTTGGCATCTCTCTGAGGAAAAGAATATCTTGACATATACATAGAGCTCTTGGAGAAAGCCTAGTATCCATTGGCAAGAAAGGGCGAGATTCTGAATGCATCTAAATAATCGGCATAGCATTGAAATGCTTGACTATGGCAGAGTGCTCACCGGGATATAAATCATGCTGCTTTGCCATGTGAGACACATCACGCGTGACCATGACTCCAGCTCACGTAATGAAATGGCTTTGTATGAAGTTTGTGCAGGTGAATTAAAGCAAAATTGCTAAGAATTATGTGCAATAATCCAGTTTTGGGAACAGAACTGAATGGACAGAGCTACACCTGTAATGAAAATGAAGTATTTCTGTTAGGATGCTCGCAGATAGGTCTATGTATTGAGTGCCTGTAGGATCTCCACATGCTCCTCCTTAAAGTTGGGGTGACTGGTGTGAATTTTGGCGTCCATCCTAACTTCTAAGATTTGTCCTTAATTTGTCCTCAAACCGTGAGGTACAGGAGCCTCTTGGGGGCAATGATTGTAAAGACTCTGCCTACCCTGGGGAGAAATCATGCTGCCAGAATCACTTTTCATTCCCTAGTGGGTCATATTTGTTAAAATATTCCTAACATTGAAATTAGGATTCCTTTGATATCGTCCCCAGATTTTTTTCTTCAAAAAATGTAGGACAAAAATAAAGCAAAAGGCATCTGACTTTTCTCCTACTTATGTTATCTAGAGGATAATTTTCTTTTCTTTATGTTTATTTATTTTCTTTATTTTATTATTATTTTTTATTGGAGTATAGTTGATTTACAATGTTGTGTTAGTTTCTGTTGTGCAGCAAAGTGAATCGCTTATATGTGGAATCAAAAAAATGGTACAAAATGAACTTATTTGCAAAACAGAAATAAAGCCACAGATGTAGAAAACAAATTTATAGTTACCAGCGGGGAAAGCCGGAGGGGTGGGGGAGAGAGATAGAGGATAATTTTCTATGCTTCTCTCTCTCTCCAAGTGGTCTTGGCTCAGAACCCAAGAAAGAAGGTCCCTCTCTTCCTAGGAGTCTGTAATGGCCATCACAGCCCGAGCCTGTGTGAAAATTCTCCCAGTTACCTGTCTGGCTGGTTCAGCTTTGTTCTGTATTTTTTTCTTCGTGATGTTATTCCAGGGTCAAATTCCTAGCTTCCCTGGTGTAAATAAATCGGCTGTGTGTAACTTGTCTACAACAGAAGGCACATCACCGTATATAGAGTGTAAGAGAGATTTCCCTTTGACGAAAAAAAAGTTAAATGTTTATAAGAAATTCTGCAGGTCTGGATGCCATTAACTTTAAACAATTAATAAAAGTGACACTAGGACACAATAAATTCTAGTTTTCAAAGAAACAATTTGACTTTCTACATTGCTTCTGCCTCACTGGTGTTTGAGATGAAAGGGACAGTAATTGAAGTGAAACTCATCAGCATTAAAGAAGACCTCATGGGGAGAAACAGAGGGGGGCGGTGGTTAAGAAGGCTGTGGAATCCTGCAGCACAGGCAGGGGCTCAGGGATCTGAGGGAGAGGCAGCCATGGGGACACATATCTACTTAAGAGCCAGACCAGGACCTGGTGAAAATATTTTTAGTTAAAAGAAAAAAAGAGGGAGAATAAGCAAATGGTGGACGAAGTACTTTTTTGCATCTTACTTTGTTCCAGTTTCGTTATTAAAAAAAAAAAAAAAACCCTCACGCTTTTTTGTTTTTAACTTTTTATTTTATATTGGAGTATAGTGGTTTTACAATGTTGTGTTAGTTTCAGGCGTACAGCAGAGTGATACAGTGATACCTATACACGTATCTATTCTTTTTCAAATTCTTTTCCCATTTAGGTTGTTACATAACATTGAAAAACCCTCACGCTTTAACAAAAGAGGTTTCTGTAAACTGACTCCAGAAACCAATGGAAGAATAAATCTATTATGCGAGTAAGGAATAATGAATATGTAACCTAAGTGGTCCCAAGTTTTCTCACCAGTTCTGAGGTTCCCCTTCTTTTGAAATCTAAATAGTTCTACTGGCTGACACTTGTTGAGTGCTTGCTCTATGCCGTGTGCTGATCTTCTACCAGTCTTTACTGGGACCATATCTAATCTCACCTCCCCTACCCCCTTACTCCTAAAGCGTTGAAATTATCTTTACAAAGCAAATCTAATTGTCCTTCCCTTGCTTCCACCTCCCAATCACTCCTCATTACTCAGGAAAATATCCCAAAGTTCTGACTTGCCCTACAGATGCCGCAGGTCTCCAGACACTTTAATGGCCCCACATTGCAATGGCCCACCTCTTTGGGGGCCTCAGGTTGCTGGCTTTTCGGTTAATCGGGCGCTCACGCCACCTCCTGCCTCAGGGCCATTGCCCATGCTGGACCCTTGCCCTCTGCTTGTTGTGGTGAACACCACATATGTCTCAGATCTCAGCTGAAATGCCGCGTCCCGAGAAGAATATCTTGACTCCCCAATTTAGATCAGTTTCCATATCACACTCTCTCACCACACCTGTATTTCTCTCTTATTGTCCTTATCAGAGTTGCAGTTGTGTGTTTTGAGGGTGACCCTTTGGTTCCTGTGTGTTTCTTCCACTAGACTGGATGCACTTTGAGGGCAGGGTCATCTCTAGTTTTGTTTACCAGAGTTCCTCCCAGCATCAAGCACAATGCCTGGCACAGAAAAGGCCCTTATTCAATACGTTTATGGAATGAATGGATGGATGGATTCTGAATAAAAAGACCAACCTGACTTGCTTTAAATGAGGAATCATATTATGCCGGGAACCAGCGTTCCTATAGGAAGAAGCACCTGCCATATCAACTGATGTGCTCTCAAGAGGCTACATTGCTGTTGTTGTTGTTTTCAGGAACTCTAGACACACTAATTTTTTTTTAAATAATTATTAATTTATTTTTGGCTGTGTTGGGTCTTCGTTTCTGCGCGAGGGCTTTCTCTAGTTGCGGCGAGCGGGGGCCACTCTTCATCGCGGTGCGAGGGCCTCTCACTGTCGCAGCCTCTCTTGTTGCGGAGCACGGGCTCCAGACGCGCAGGCTCAGCAGTTGTGGCTCACGCGCCCAGTTGCTCCGCGGCATGTGGGATCTTCCCGGACCAGGGCTCGAAACCGTGTCCCCTGCATCAGCAGGCAGATTCTCAACCACTGCGCCGCCAGGGAAGCCCGACACACTAACTTAAGCCCCGTTTTCCATTGTTGAAAGTGACTTTGCCTGAATGCATCAGTTAGCAGTGAGAGGGCTGGGGTTATTTAGAGCCTGTGTTCCACAGGCTGCATTTTACTTAAGGCTTATATTAGTCACAGCATCCTTTCTCTCTCCAAAGTATTTCACAGTCCTTCTTCGGCAACCTGTCTTCACCATAACTGCATCCCTCCTACATTTTTATGAAAAAAACTCCTTTCCTTTGAAGCTCATAGTTGGCTTCAATTACTCTTTCTCCTCTTAGTTACTGCATCACGTTCCTTGGAGATGTAGGTGCCTGCCTTATAGTTTTCCTCTTGGACTCAATTCCTTCTGTTATCTGGGGGATTTCAATGTCCTTGAAGCTAATTCTTCCCAAGCACTGTTCTAATAGCTTCCTTCACCCACCACAACTATAGGCACACCTAGGATCCCTTGACCCCCAACCAGCTTCCACCTGCGTTCTCACCCACAACTCCCCCCATCTCGCACTTGCCCCTGATGCAACCTCTCTTGAGCCACACAAACTTCCTGCACTATATTTCCTCTTCTTCTACTCCTCAGCACCCCGTACTCTCTCTCTAGACTCTACCTCTCTAGAAACTCTGCCCTGAAAATCCCCAAATTTACATTAATCCCAACATACACCATCTCCCTTCCTGTACCTGAGCTTTAATGGAGCTCAGCTCAACTGTGCAGGTGAGTGCCCTGGCACCTTGGTGGTTTGCAATGGCAGCTGAGCCCAAGTTCTGTTTGGAATGTCTTTCTCTTGTCCTTGACAGCACCCTGTGACAGACAGCTCCTCTCTCCCCCTACCCAACTCTCACCAACACTCCATGAAGATGCCGTGGTCTCCAACTCTATCAAGGAAATGACAGAGAAGGAATAGAAAGGGTTTCATCACCCGTTGCCCTTCCACCTTCAAATTCGTGTGCAAGCACATCCATCCTCTGCCTGCCTAAACCCCGTGGGCTGATGTCCTCCCTGCTGCCTAAGGAGAGCCTCCTTCACCTCTGCTTTTGATCAAATCTCCTTCCATTCTCCCTCCTCCTTCTTCCTCCCCTTTGGACACAATAAACCATGACCTCTGCCTCTGCCTCTTTAATGAGCCTGGTGAGCTGGCAGCCATGCCTGCAGTGGCCTCGTGTCCTGCACTGCTCCAGAATTCTTCCTCCTCCAGCTCCAGGATTGCTGTATCCCGTTCTTCATGATGCTCTCTCAGATAGTTGACCCACTTTCAGACACTTTGCTATTGTGTTTACCTTGTATTGCTTCAGGACACTACTTCTAGAATCCAGGATGTAGTTCTAAGCATGGAACCCTCAGGTACAAGGAATCTGTCAAAAGTGCAGAAATCCTGGGAACTGACCTTGCCAGGTGCAGCCCTTTGAACTTCCCCTCTCCCAAATTAAGAAAGAATGGAAGATTAGACACTTATATTTAAAAAATGCTCTCTTCTCTTTGAATACTGTCTTCTCTCTTCAT
>NC_041218.1:98617877-98633467 GCF_002837175.3 Physeter macrocephalus | reverse complement strand
CACTGGAAAAGTTTCCATACATTGTTAATCCCAGCTTTCCTGCTCCTGCTTACTTGCAACCCATTCATACCTGGATATGGAAGGAAATAAATGTTAGCATGAGGAGTATCTGCTGTCTAGGTGGCAAAAAGAGAAAAGTCATAATATATCTCCCAAGCAAACAAACGAACAAAAACTCTGACTGCTTCTATGATTGGGCGTGGATTTTATACACAAATTATTTCAAAGGCCAAGGAAGAAAATAAGAGAAACCTAACTAGAAAAGCAGATTCTTGACTTACTTTTCTTGGAAATCTCTGATACTGGATTTCTTCACCTGCTGGATTCCACTGACATTTTGCAAACATACTGTAAAGTATGATAAAAATTACTGAATATTTATACATTTTGTTTCATTTTGTTTTGTCTTATTTTGGGTCAGACTAGTGTTTAAACCTCAAAGCCTACAAACATGCTAAATACACATTGATACAATCATGAACAATTACACGGATGCCTACTGGCTTTTCTTGGGACACCTTTGTTCATGCCAAGAGCTGTCACTGTGTGGATGTAAATGAATTATTTTCTGGGAGTAAGAAGTGGAGAAAAAGCAAAGGACATCTCCCTCGTTGCTTTAACCTTGGGGGAAAGAGAATAAATCTGGTTTTGGCATCTCTCTGAGGAAAAGAATATCTTGACATATACATAGAGCTCTTGGAGAAAGCCTAGTATCCATTGGCAAGAAAGGGCGAGATTCTGAATGCATCTAAATAATCGGCATAGCATTGAAATGCTTGACTATGGCAGAGTGCTCACCGGGATATAAATCATGCTGCTTTGCCATGTGAGACACATCACGCGTGACCATGACTCCAGCTCACGTAATGAAATGGCTTTGTATGAAGTTTGTGCAGGTGAATTAAAGCAAAATTGCTAAGAATTATGTGCAATAATCCAGTTTTGGGAACAGAACTGAATGGACAGAGCTACACCTGTAATGAAAATGAAGTATTTCTGTTAGGATGCTCGCAGATAGGTCTATGTATTGAGTGCCTGTAGGATCTCCACATGCTCCTCCTTAAAGTTGGGGTGACTGGTGTGAATTTTGGCGTCCATCCTAACTTCTAAGATTTGTCCTTAATTTGTCCTCAAACCGTGAGGTACAGGAGCCTCTTGGGGGCAATGATTGTAAAGACTCTGCCTACCCTGGGGAGAAATCATGCTGCCAGAATCACTTTTCATTCCCTAGTGGGTCATATTTGTTAAAATATTCCTAACATTGAAATTAGGATTCCTTTGATATCGTCCCCAGATTTTTTTCTTCAAAAAATGTAGGACAAAAATAAAGCAAAAGGCATCTGACTTTTCTCCTACTTATGTTATCTAGAGGATAATTTTCTTTTCTTTATGTTTATTTATTTTCTTTATTTTATTATTATTTTTTATTGGAGTATAGTTGATTTACAATGTTGTGTTAGTTTCTGTTGTGCAGCAAAGTGAATCGCTTATATGTGGAATCAAAAAAATGGTACAAAATGAACTTATTTGCAAAACAGAAATAAAGCCACAGATGTAGAAAACAAATTTATAGTTACCAGGGGGGAAAGCCGGAGGGGTGGGGGGGAGAGATAGGGGATAATTTTCTATGCTTCTCTCTCTCTCCAAGTGGTCTTGGCTCAGAACCCAAGAAAGAAGGTCCCTCTCTTCCTAGGAGTCTGTAATGGCCATCACAGCCCGAGCCTGTGTGAAAATTCTCCCAGTTACCTGTCTGGCTGGTTCAGCTTTGTTCTGTATTTTTTTCTTCGTGATGTTATTCCAGGGTCAAATTCCTAGCTTCCCTGGTGTAAATAAATCGGCTGTGTGTAACTTGTCTACAACAGAAGGCACATCACCGTATATAGAGTGTAAGAGAGATTTCCCTTTGACGAAAAAAAAGTTAAATGTTTATAAGAAATTCTGCAGGTCTGGATGCCATTAACTTTAAACAATTAATAAAAGTGACACTAGGACACAATAAATTCTAGTTTTCAAAGAAACAATTTGACTTTCTACATTGCTTCTGCCTCACTGGTGTTTGAGATGAAAGGGACAGTAATTGAAGTGAAACTCATCAGCATTAAAGAAGACCTCATGGGGAGAAACAGAGGGGGGCGGTGGTTAAGAAGGCTGTGGAATCCTGCAGCACAGGCAGGGGCTCAGGGATCTGAGGGAGAGGCAGCCATGGGGACACATATCTACTTAAGAGCCAGACCAGGACCTGGTGAAAATATTTTTAGTTAAAAGAAAAAAAGAGGGAGAATAAGCAAATGGTGGACGAAGTACTTTTTTGCATCTTACTTTGTTCCAGTTTCGTTATTAAAAAAAAAAAAAAAACCCTCACGCTTTTTTGTTTTTAACTTTTTATTTTATATTGGAGTATAGTGGTTTTACAATGTTGTGTTAGTTTCAGGCGTACAGCAGAGTGATACAGTGATACCTATACACGTATCTATTCTTTTTCAAATTCTTTTCCCATTTAGGTTGTTACATAACATTGAAAAACCCTCACGCTTTAACAAAAGAGGTTTCTGTAAACTGACTCCAGAAACCAATGGAAGAATAAATCTATTATGCGAGTAAGGAATAATGAATATGTAACCTAAGTGGTCCCAAGTTTTCTCACCAGTTCTGAGGTTCCCCTTCTTTTGAAATCTAAATAGTTCTACTGGCTGACACTTGTTGAGTGCTTGCTCTATGCCGTGTGCTGATCTTCTACCAGTCTTTACTGGGACCATATCTAATCTCACCTCCCCTACCCCCTTACTCCTAAAGCGTTGAAATTATCTTTACAAAGCAAATCTAATTGTCCTTCCCTTGCTTCCACCTCCCAATCACTCCTCATTACTCAGGAAAATATCCCAAAGTTCTGACTTGCCCTACAGATGCCGCAGGTCTCCAGACACTTTAATGGCCCCACATTGCAATGGCCCACCTCTTTGGGGGCCTCAGGTTGCTGGCTTTTCGGTTAATCGGGCGCTCACGCCACCTCCTGCCTCAGGGCCATTGCCCATGCTGGACCCTTGCCCTCTGCTTGTTGTGGTGAACACCACATATGTCTCAGATCTCAGCTGAAATGCCGCGTCCCGAGAAGAATATCTTGACTCCCCAATTTAGATCAGTTTCCATATCACACTCTCTCACCACACCTGTATTTCTCTCCTATTGTCCTTATCAGAGTTGCAGTTGTGTGTTTTGAGGGTGACCCTTTGGTTCCTGTGTGTTTCTTCCACTAGACTGGATGCACTTTGAGGGCAGGGTCATCTCTAGTTTTGTTTACCAGAGTTCCTCCCAGCATCAAGCACAATGCCTGGCACAGAAAAGGCCCTTATTCAATACATTTATGGAATGAATGGATGGATGGATTCTGAATAAAAAGACCAACCTGACTTGCTTTAAATGAGGAATCATATTATGCCGGGAACCAGCGTTCCTATAGGAAGAAGCACCTGCCATATCAACTGATGTGCTCTCAAGAGGCTACATTGCTGTTGTTGTTGTTTTCAGGAACTCTAGACACACTAATTTTTTTTTAAATAATTATTAATTTATTTTTGGCTGTGTTGGGTCTTCGTTTCTGCGCGAGGGCTTTCTCTAGTTGCGGCGAGCGGGGGCCACTCTTCATCGCGGTGCGAGGGCCTCTCACTGTCGCGGCCTCTCTTGTTGCGGAGCACGGGCTCCAGACGCGCAGGCTCAGCAGTTGTGGCTCACGCGCCCAGTTGCTCCGCGGCATGTGGGATCTTCCCGGACCAGGGCTCGAAACCGTGTCCCCTGCATCAGCAGGCAGATTCTCAACCACTGCGCCGCCAGGGAAGCCCGACACACTAACTTAAGCCCCGTTTTCCATTGTTGAAAGTGACTTTGCCTGAATGCATCAGTTAGCAGTGAGAGGGCTGGGGTTATTTAGAGCCTGTGTTCCACAGGCTGCATTTTACTTAAGGCTTATATTAGTCACAGCATCCTTTCTCTCTCCAAAGTATTTCACAGTCCTTCTTCGGCAACCTGTCTTCACCATAACTGCATCCCTCCTACATTTTTATGAAAAAAACTCCTTTCCTTTGAAGCTCATAGTTGGCTTCAATTACTCTTTCTCCTCTTAGTTACTGCATCACGTTCCTTGGAGATGTAGGTGCCTGCCTTATAGTTTTCCTCTTGGACTCAATTCCTTCTGTTATCTGGGGGATTTCAATGTCCTTGAAGCTAATTCTTCCCAAGCACTGTTCTAATAGCTTCCTTCACCCACCACAACTATAGGCACACCTAGGATCCCTTGACCCCCAACCAGCTTCCACCTGCGTTCTCACCCACAACTCCCCCCATCTCGCACTTGCCCCTGATGCAACCTCTCTTGAGCCACACAAACTTCCTGCACTATATTTCCTCTTCTTCTACTCCTCAGCACCCCGTACTCTCTCTCTAGACTCTACCTCTCTAGAAACTCTGCCCTGAAAATCCCCAAATTTACATTAATCCAAACATACACCATCTCCCTTCCTGTACCTGAGCTTTAATGGAGCTCAGCTCAACTGTGCAGGTGAGTGCCCTGGCACCTTGGTGGTTTGCAATGGCAGCTGAGCCCAAGTTCTGTTTGGAATGTCTTTCTCTTGTCCTTGACAGCACCCTGTGACAGACAGCTCCTCTCTCCCCCTACCCAACTCTCACCAACACTCCATGAAGATGCCGTGGTCTCCAACTCTATCAAGGAAATGACAGAGAAGGAATAGAAAGGGTTTCATCACCCGTTGCCCTTCCACCTTCAAATTCGTGTGCAAGCACATCCATCCTCTGCCTGCCTAAACCCCGTGGGCTGATGTCCTCCCTGCTGCCTAAGGAGAGCCTCCTTCACCTCTGCTTTTGATCAAATCTCCTTCCATTCTCCCTCCTCCTTCTTCCTCCCCTTTGGACACAATAAACCATGACCTCTGCCTCTGCCTCTTTAATGAGCCTGGTGAGCTGGCAGCCATGCCTGCAGTGGCCTCGTGTCCTGCACTGCTCCAGAATTCTTCCTCCTCCAGCTCCAGGATTGCTGTATCCCGTTCTTCATGATGCTCTCTCAGATAGTTGACCCACTTTCAGACACTTTGCTATTGTGTTTACCTTGTATTGCTTCAGGACACTACTTCTAGAATCCAGGATGTAGTTCTAAGCATGGAACCCTCAGGTACAAGGAATCTGTCAAAAGTGCAGAAATCCTGGGAACTGACCTTGCCAGGTGCAGCCCTTTGAACTTCCCCTCTCCCAAATTAAGAAAGAATGGAAGATTAGACACTTATATTTAAAAAATGCTCTCTTCTCTTTGAATACTGTCTTCTCTCTTCATTCAGACTCACGGACATAGAAAGCAAACTTATGGTTACCAAAGGGGAAAGGTAGGGTCGGGGGAGGGATAAATTAGGAGTTTGGGATTAACATATACCCACTACTATATGTAAAATAGATAAACAACAAGGACCTACCTACTAATAGCACAGGGAACTCTACTCAATATTCTGTAATAACCTAACTGGGAAAATAATCTGAAAAAGAGTCTATCTATCTGTCTATCTATCTATCTATCTATCTATCTATCTATTATATATCTATTTATCTATCTAATCTATTTGAATCACTTTGCTGTACACCTGAAACCAACACAACATTGCAAATCAACTATACTCCAATATAAAATAAAAATTAAAAACAAGGAAAAAAATGCTCTCTTCTCTTTGAATACTGTCTTCTCTATTCAAACTTGCGGAACAGAGTCTACTTAGGTGATCTACTCAGACATTTGATTAATTCATCATGGGGTGAGCTCATTCAATGTGAATGCAATGCAGTTTGCTTACTGGCAGGGAAGGGGGCGCAGGGAAAAATAAGGGTGTGAATAAAGGAAGAAATAGAAATTTAAAAATCAACAGTTAGACACCAGGGCATGATACGGAGACTATCATTTATTACTCTTATTTTCTGCATACATAAGGTAGGGTCAAAAACTGGGAAAGTTCAGAACATAAACATGTGCCCATTATACCTTGTCAAAAAAAAGGATGAAATAAAAGGAATATGTCCTTAAGTCTATCTCCTGGAAAAAGATAAGCTTGGCAAATAAGGGAAATGGTATGCTTTACCTGAAGGGGCCTTGGAGACAGAGAGTTCTCACCTGGTGAGCTGGACATCCTGCTTTATTATGTCACCTCCAAATGCCACAGTTTCTCAGCTCTAATGAACGAGCCCTGGACTACGTCATCTCCAAGAGCTCTTCAGGACCTAAATTCTGTATGACCTGTGTTCATCTTGGTGGGCACAGGAGTAGAAACTTAGAAAGCGCTTGTCTAACTTTTAATTCCACATGCACTTTAGATTTCCATATAATGAAAATTCCATGTTTCCTCAAAGGTCAGATAAATTCAAGGAGTGAGAAAAAAATTGCTAGAGAAACGGTCTGTCTGAGAAGTCAGTTCCTAATCCAATATCTCACCAAAGTACCCTGACAGCAGAATTGGGATTGTGAGGGTGAGACCACTCTGACCCACTGGGAGAACAGAAAGTCTGCAGGGTTCTCTGATTTTTCAGCTAGCACAGCCATCTTTCCAAATAAGTAATTAAAAACCTGATTGTGTCCTCTTTTCTCTATGCATCTGAAATTTCACATAGACTCTTCTGTTGTTCCAAAGAGACTGAAGGGAAACCTGGAAAGGAGGATGACAACATGGCAGTGTGGGGTGAGAAGAAGAGTGGGCGAGGCACAGTCTGGAAGTGATGCTGAGTCCAGGTCTCCAGGTGGCCCCGGTGTCCTCTCCCCAGACCCTCCATCTCACAGGAGAGGTCGGTCCCATCTGCAGCCTCTTCCTTAGCAATCTTGGTTCCTGACTTTAGGAACACTTTGTGTGACTTTTTAAAAACAAGTTCTAAGGGATTGAAGTTTATGTTTTTGTTTTGTTTAGTTCCTTTTCTTAATCCCTTAAATATGTTTCTAGAGGACTGGTTCCCAGACATTCGTGAATTTTTTTTTTTAACTGAGAACATAGTTTGCTCTAGTGCAACAATTTTAAAAAATCCCACAAAACTACTAAGATTATCATTATCATCTTTAAAACAGGACATTATAACACTAAACATGTAAAATGGAGAGAGGGTCTTATATCACAGAACAATCTCTACCACAGGAGTTGAAAACCTTACAAAGATATATTTCGAAACACAACACTATCTTTATTTTTCTCATTTTGTCTTAAACCCGTTAAACTTTGCCACAAATTGACACTAGTGCATGGGCCAGCATTTTGCAATTACATTACTCTTTTAGGGAAGACTCCTAGATAAAAACTGATGGCCCTTTCCTATATTAATATATTTTTAGTAATGCTCTCGCATTAGTGAACTCCCCAGAAAGGTGGGATCACACCTTTCTCATACTGTATGTGTGTTGGGCATATTTTAACATGGCACATTCTCTACTGAACTGTGTGTCTTCCTCTCTTACCTATTGGCGGGGGGCAGGGACCCTTTCAGGCTCTCCACCCTTCTGCAAAGAAGCAGGATGGGCTGGTTTTCACTGGAAGCTGTTCTTTTGTGTGTTGAAGAGGAGCCAGGGTCCAGACTCTTGTCCACAGACAATGGCCCCTTATCTCCAGTCATTATCCTCAAAGGGGAGCCAGAAACTCTGTCTAAACATTGTTATTGAGTATAGAAATGATTTTTCCCAAGTCAAGTGGATGGACTTATGAAAATAAATATGGAATGATATGTTTTGTAATTGATTCCTTCTGTTAGGGAACCACTGACTGAAACCACCCGCTTTGACCAGGCATGATGATAATCTCTTGCCTGAGTTGTCTCACAACAGGACGTCTTGATAAAGAACGCAGTGCTGCTGCAGAAAATTAATCAGGAGAGTTCAGGAGGGGCCAAAGGGAGGGAGGAGATGATGTGTCCTGACAACATCCCAGAAACCCTCATGCTGAAATCCATCTTGGCTGAGAGATGCGCGTGCCACCAGAAAGGACCCTGAGTCAGACCATATATGGGCCAAGCAAGATGAGTGGCCAGAAACTAACCCTATTACCACTGAGGCTGCGAGCCACGTGGCAGAGCAGTCCTCCTGGGTCCCCTCACCCTGCTGCTCTCCGCCCGGGGCGCCCCTTCCCAATAAAGTCTTTTGTTTTGTCAGCACGTGTGTCTCCTGGGACAATTCATTTCTGAGTGTTAGACAAGAGCCCACTCTCAGGCCCTTTCTGCAACACTGACTTCTAATGCGAATGGGTGCATTACAGTATTACGGTAACTTTTAAATTACTGATTTAACACTAATATAGTGGATGGGAGTTGAGAAACAAAGTTTAGCTGGCAGCAGGGCTGGTGGTTGTTGAATTTTCTCAGGGAAATAGATCCCAGACCTTGGTGTGGAAGAGGAGTGAGACGAAGACACTCAAATTGACTTGCCCAAGAAAACAAGGAGAATTCAAAAATTTCATGGTGGCTTAAAAGGAAGGCAGCGTGAGACTTTATGGATGGATGGGCAATAGGGAAGGATGGGGGCCAACTGCATGGAAAGAGGTGTGAGGCGGGGGTCAGCCAGGGAGCTGCTTCCTCTGGGGAAACGGCCAGGAGACTTCCAGGAACAGGAGGGTCTCATATGCACTAACAGGCAGTTTCCAGCCATCTGCTGTACGTCTATGTGCGCACTCTCCTTAATTCTGACTCCTTAGGAAACTTTGTTAAAACTACCATCCTGTGTGGGTAAAACCTTGTGTGGAAACATTTTGGAAAAGTGTCCATGTTTCCACGTTTGGTTTGATGCAGAATAGAGTAAGGAAGAGGTTGCAGAGATGAGAATCTAAGCGAAAAAGACCATTGAACAGAAGATATTAGGAGAGGGAGCCACTATGAGAAATGGAAAGTCCCTGAGATTCCTGGGAAATACAGTTAAATGAGGGATGGTGGTGAAACTAGTTTTTATTTCAATATTAAAGAGAAGGGGGCTCTCATAAGATGGAGGACTTGGAAACACCCACACAGCTGATTCTTGGGATGTGCTAGTAAGTCATCTGATGTTTTCAGAAATGGCATCTTCTCCTGACTCGTTGCTGAAGGGGATGAGCGATGTCCTCAACTTTACGGTGTAAACAGGAGCCAGAATCCTGCCTACAACGTGCAGCATCCTCACGTCCTCGGAGAGCTGACTTAGAGTTTTACTCGGCACCCAGAACTTTTCATAGGAAAATGATTATAATGGTCAGACTCCTTCAAAATGAACTGGTTTAGCGCTCAAGCCCTTATATATTTTTCCTCCAGAAATTATGGGTTTTTTGAGAAAGGAACATCAAACAGAAATTTCTTAGATCAAGAACAGGAAATGAATGATTCAGCAGGCTGGATTTCACCCAAGGAGCTGTCTTCACAGCTGTAGAGAATAGCCGAAAAAAGTTCCAGGGGACTTGCCTGGTACTGCTTGAAAGCAGTCAGGCTGGGAACCAGAGAGAACTCTTCGGAGCAGGATGTAGGACGATTGGAAAGCCCACCTTAGGCTCCCCAGAAATATGTCAGCTTGGTGCCACTGCTCCACTAGAATATCCTTTAACTGCCTCTGAGTCCACATTTGGAGGTGGTCCAGGGTGACTCAGGGTTTGGGAGAGAGGGAGCCGTTTCCCAGACAGGAGCATCCAGGTGTTCTGCTCCAAGAGACGAATAAGACAATCTACCCTGGAAGCTGGCACTGCCGTGCTGTGTTCCAAAATCGAATGCAGTGCTGGTTATTGGGGGAGGACTCCCCTTCGGGCAGGGCTGGGCAGCACAGTTACCACTGATTCATTTGCTCACTTTCTTTCCCTCTCTCATCATAAAGTGCAATCAGCAGACACCTAACTTTGCTAGTTATCATCTGATGATTCTATGTGCCCAACTCTGCTGAGTCTGGGGAGAACCATTTTGGAGGGCGTTGACCAGGCAATGTGACTGGAGGCTGGCCATTGGAAAAAAGGAGTAGCCCTCAAGTGTGTCTCCTTGAACCCACTGTGCCTTGATTTCATCAGGGAGCACAGCCCTTCTACCTTCTGTAAGCATTTCGGTGCTCAGTCAGTCCCCAAACTCGTTCCACACATCCTTCTCTCACCACAGCTACCTGCTCACCCACAGCCAGATACTCTTCAACTCCATGCCCAGCTTTCTGTAACAAACCTGTTTAGTGAGCCTCCTTGTCTCCAGATTGTTCACACCCTCATGCATCCCTGTACCCAGGCTCAGTTTAATCTTTCTCAAACATTTTTATCATGTTACTCTCCCACTCAAAAAACTTCATGTATCTCTGTAGTATCTTTACAATATCAGATGGATTTTTTTTTTCCTGGATCTTACTTGCATTATTTTTTATGCATTTTAAAAGTTTATGCATTTTATGCATTTTTATGTATTTCAGCAGCTGCACACAATATTTTCAAAATGAGCTGGGGTATATACACTGGGACACGTACATGCATTGTATGCAATAAAATACCAGTTAGACTTTTTCTGCCATCCAACACTTCTGTCAAAGCCCCAAGCTGAGGAGGCTTGATAAGTACCCCCAAATTCTTGTAAGTGCCCCAAGAGCCTGTATGGATTATTAGGAGGTGACCAAAGTGCTCTCACAAGTCTCTGAACCAAACCCCAGATATTCATAAAAGAGATGACTAGAAATTTGAGGGGAGTTTACTATAGTGGAGAAGTTTTGGTAGTTTGGGGATTACTCTGATGGCTGAGAGGGGAGTGAGTGCCAATCACTTCTCCTCTCCCAGACCAGGTGAGAGGGGCTTGAAGAAAGCCACGTGTGAAAACTGGGGGTACGTGAAACAAGGGAAGCCACATTTCCCTCCATGGCGAGATATTTGCCAAGCTATTGTGTCTTCTGGCCTTCCGTAGGGCTGGCAGCCCAGCCCTACGGAAGGAAATGTGATGAGAGAGTCCTTGGGATAATTTTATGTGTCCCCAAGAGTTTGTAGTGTCTGTGAACATGTATAACAACGCTCGCTTCTCGCCTGGAGAATCTTGAAGGCAGGAGACTGGACTGAACAGCCTGTAATTGCAGGGTGAGGAAAAAGATCAGCAGCTTGGCAAGGATGCTTGAGTTTCTCCAGGTACCCAGACATTGAAGAATGTAGCAACCTCCAGACTTCCTAAAGGTGCCTCTATGAAAAAGACCACCTTCAGGGCCCCATGCCAGCTGTAACAGTCTTTGTGGAGGGGTCCTCCTAGGGATAGGGGGTTGAGGATGGTCAAGAGGAGAGGAAAGGAGAGCTGGAGAGTGTAGCACCTATGTCAGAGTCTGCACAGGGCTTCTAGAGAAACAACACATACACCCCAAGAGAAATGTAGCCTTAGGCTGGCCTGTGTTGACCAAAAGCATCAGCAGGAAAAATTACGTTAAACAATTTTTTTAAAACCCCATGCTCCATACTTGAGAGGGACTGTGGAATCTGACCCAGATGTTGATAAGGGAAGGGAGGGCTGGTACAGAATGTTCAAGGCTGTGGATGGACAAAATAAGACTGTTTCTTGTTTTTACTCCAATGAGTTTAGACTATAGGATAAATATTTTACTTGTTCATATACGTAAAAAATACTATAGCTAAAATTTTTATTTTTAAAATATTGATTCAATAAGCACTTTGCAGATCTATTATATCTTGGCAAGATGTGTGTCACTTGTGCTATAGAGAGACATAATTAACAGATCTTTCCTTAAGGAATCCATAGGAGGGAGACTGTCATGAAAACACATAAACAGAACGTAATACATGCTGTCAGTTAACAGACATTTACCGCTTATTTTCTTTGTACAGGAGTTTGCACTAAAGCAATGTGATGGGAATGCAGAGGAAGGGGCACCCAGTGAGCATTCCCAGCTCCGATGACTTGACCACCACTGAACTAATCAGTTTCACTTATCACTTGTTCAAAAATCTATTATTTTGGTTTTCCCTAGAACAGAACTCAGGCTTCTCTCTCCTTGTTATCTCATTGACTTATTTTCATTGAAAATCCCATGATTCCCATTCTTGGCTTACAAGATATTACCCGTCTTTGAGTTCCAGCTCAAGTCCTACCTCTTTCCCTAACCACTATCTACTGCTATGGTCTAAGACATTTTTATCTCTCATTGGTGCCTAACCACATTGTGTCTCTTGACTGTTATTTAACTTTAAACGTGTGACACCGTCGTTTGCCCATTAACATGTACTCCCCACTTTAAGGGTCAGATACTCAGTTTTCTCGCTTCCTTTCACTAGTCACCGGCATGTGACACTATCTGGTCCATGAGGCTTGGCAGGAAATCTGCATCTCACAAGAGAAAAGTCCCTCCACGTTCTTCTCATTTGACGCAGAGCAGCCACCTTTTGACTATGAGAGGACACTGACGATGCATTAGGTGATGCATCCCTCAGGGTCCAGTCAGGGGACAGTCATTTGACTAGAAAGTTTCTTATAAAGGATTACTAACTAAACAGAGAATTAACTACTAAAGCATAAGGAGAGCTCTAAGAATACAGGAATAGGAGAGTGGGGCTGTGGCCAGCTGGACCGTGGAGGAGTTAACTGAGGTGTCCAAGGATGGGGCTGGCAAGAAGGAACTTGCCCATTGACATGCAGGCGAAACACACTAGGAAAGCACCAGGCTTTGCGGGATAGCTGCTACCGCGGGTGAACGCTCCAGCTCACCAGGAGCTGGCTGAGGTGCAGGCAGAACTCCCTAGAAAGCTGTTCTCTGGGATGCTGCTGAAACTCACTGGGAATCTGCCTGCTCGGATACCCACTGGGACGCTGATGGGTTCACGGGCAGGATTCACTGGGAACCCACCCTCTGGAGTGGGGGTGAGCATTACAGGATGCCTTGGGCACTGCCAGCCTTCGGGTGCTGTGGGAGCCAGCAGGGAATTGCTCAGCAGGACCAGAAGAGAAGCCCTTTCCTCCTGCAGTGTCCTCAAGTGCCCTCTACTGAAAAAACTTTACAGCGTGCCTCTGGCAAAGGAGAAATGTTTACAGAGCCCACCCCCAGCATCACAAAGCAGAGCAAGGAAGGGTAAATTTGAGGCTGAGAGGCAATAAATTGATAACTGGCACAGGTGAAGAGAATTAATAAATGGTAAGACACCGTGCAGGATGGCATTGACGGACTTCCGATGCGAGCCCGAACCTGCTCTGCTTCCAGACCCCCTCTTATGTGAAATCATAAATTGTTTTTTTTTTAATATTGCTTTTACTTGGAAATTCTGTTACTTGCAGCTGAAAGCATTGTATCTGATATAAAATTTATTTGTTTTGTTTTTATCAGAATACAATATGCACATGGCTAACAAACCTAAATAGTAGAGAGAGACTTTTAATAAAATATAAGAGTCCCATATTCCACTTATCTCTAACCCGGGGCCAACCAATTGCAACCTGTGCTCTCTCCTTAAAAATTGTTTAATTGTGGCAAAATGCACATAACATAAAAGTCACCCTCTTAACTATTTTTATGTGCATAGTTCAGTGGCATTAAGTACATTCACATTCACACAGCTGGATACTCAATTCTGTTTTGTAATTTTATTCTGGTTGCTTCATAAAATGCTGGTTTTATTTATCAGCTGAAGATATTATCTTTTTTACTTCCTCCTAAATGACATGCATTAAGTTCACTTATTTGATATCTCCTCCTTCTTCAGCCCAAATAACTGTGTAACTGTTTCAAATGTGACTCTAACTCTGTTCATACTTGAGGAGTTTAACCTTGAAACAACCATTTCTTTACCGTAAATGGTAGGAAACATTTCTCTCACTGACTTTTTGAAAGTCAAATATGCCTCATTTTCTAAAGGTAAAAGGAGAATTATAAAACCAGTTTATTTACCAAACTACCATGTAATGACTGAGGAAAGTGTTGGATTTTTTTTACTGGAATCCCCAAGTGACCCGAGGTTATAGGCAGAAGGCCAAATTTCTGTGTTGTATTTCCCAGCTTAACTTTATGAAGCCTTCTAAATAATGTCAGTCCTTTTCAGTGGTGTCACTTTTGCCAGGGAAGGTCCAGGCATTAGAGATGCCATATGCACCACTGCTAGAAATTTATGGCTGAGCGCCTCTAGTGTATTCAAGACATCCTTCTGAGGAATTTGGGCAACAATGGCCCTTGTGTTTCTGCTGCAGAGCCTGCTGCTCAGTTCTTATTCTTGGGACCTGATTTCTGTGTTCCCTGGGTTTCATGTTCTCCTCTTTTTGGTTAAATCTTTTGTTTTCCTACGGTATATTCTTTAGTAGCTTCTCTTTTTTTTTTAGCATCCTTATGGGAGTATAATTGCTTTACAGTGTTGTGTTAGTTTCTGCTGTATCACAAACTGAATCAGCTATACGTATACATATATCCCCATATGCCCTCCCTCTTGCGTCTCCCTCCCACCCTCCCTATCCCGCCCCTCTAGGTGGTCACAAAGCACCGAGCTGATCTCCCTGTGCTATGTGGCTGCTTCCCACTAGCTATCTATCTTATATTTGGTAGTGTATACACGTCACTGCTACTCTCTCACTTCGTCCCAGCTTATCCATCCCCCTCCCTGTGTCCTCAAGTCCGCGTCTTTATTCCTGTCCAGCCCACACTAGGTTCATCAGAACCATTTTATCTTTTTCTTTTAGATTCCATATATATGTGTTAGCATATGGTATTTGTTTTTCTCTTTCTGACTTATTTCACTCTGTATGACAGATTCTAAGTCCATCCACCTCACTACAAATAACTCAATTTCGTTCCTTTTTATGGCTGAGTAATATTCCATTGTACATATGTGCCATATCTTCTTTATCCATTCATCTGTCAATGGACACTTAGGTTGCTTCCATGTCCTGGCTATTGTAAATAGAGCTGCAGGGGACATTGTGGGACATGACTCTTTTTGAATTATGGTTTTCTCACGGTATATGCCCGGTAGTAGGATTGCTGGGTCGTATGGTAGTTCTATTTTTAGTTTTTTAAGGAACCTCCATACTGTTCTCCATAGCGGCTGTATCAATTTACATTCCCACCAACAGTGCAAGAGGGTTCCCTTTTCTCCACACCCTCTCCAGCATTTATTGTTTGTAGACTTTTTGATGATGGCCATTCTGACCAAAGGGATCTTGCTGTGATTTATGTCATAGAGTGTTCTGCCTACGTTTTCCTCTAAGAGTTTTATAGTGTCTGGCCTTACATTTAAGTCTTTAATCCATTTTGAGTTTATTTTTGTGTATGGTGTTAGGGAGTGTTCTAATTTCATTTTTCTGCCTGTAGCTGTCCAGTATTCCCAGCACCACTTACTGAAGAGGCTCTCTTTCCTCTGTTGTATATTCTTGCCTCCTTCATCAAAAATAAGGTGATCATATGTGTGTGCGTTTATCTCTGGGATTTCTATCCTGTTCCATTGATCTATATTTCTGTTTTTGTGCCAGTACCATACTGTCTTGACGGCTATTGTAAATAGAGCTGCAGGGGACATTGTGGGACATGACTCTTTTTGAATTATGGTTTTCTCACGGTATATGCCCGGTAGTAGGATTGCTGGGTCGTATGGTAGTTCTATTTTTAGTTTTTTAAGGAACCTCCA
>NC_041218.1:98615655-98617479 GCF_002837175.3 Physeter macrocephalus | reverse complement strand
TGTTTGTAGACTTTTTGATGATGGCCATTCTGACCAGTGTGAAGTGATACCTCATTGTACTTTTGATTTGCATTTCTCTAATGATTAGTGATGTGGAGCATTCTTTCATGTGTTTGTTGGTAATCTGTATATTTTCTTTGGAGAAATGTCTATTTAGGTCTTCTGCGCATTTTTGGATTGGGTTGTTTGTTTTTTGATATTAAGCTGCATGAGCTGCTTGTGTATTTTGGAGATTAATCCTTCGTTAGTTGCTTCGTTTGCAAATATTTTCTCCCATTCTGAGCATTGTCTTTTCATTTTGTTTATGGTTTCCTTTGCTGTGCAAAAGCTTTTATTTTCTACCTGTAGCTGTCCAGTATTCCCAGCATCACTTACTGAAGAGGCTCTCTTTCCTCTGTTGTATATTCTTGCCTCCTTCATCAAAAATAAGGTGATCATATGTGTGTGCGTTTATCTCTGGGATTTCTATCCTGTTCCATTGATCTATATTTCTGTTTTTGTGCCAGTACCATACTGTCTTGACAACTGTAGCTTTGTAGTATAATCTGAAATCTGGGAGCCTGATTCCTCCAGCTCTGTTTTTCTTGCTGAAGATTGCTTTGGCTATTCAGGGTCTTTTGTGTTTCCATACAAACTGTGAAATTTTTTGTTCTAGTTCTGTGAAAAAATGCCATTGGCAGTTTGATAGGGATTGCATTGAATCTGTAGATTGCTTTCAGCAGTATAGTCATTTTTACAATGTTGATTCTTCCAGTCCAAGAACATGGCATATCTCTCCATCTGTTTGTATCTTTAATTTCTTTCACCAGTGTCTTATGGTTTTCTGCATACAGGTCTTTTGTCTCCTTAGGTAGGTTTATTCCTAGGTATTTTATTCTTTTTGTTGCATTGGTAAATGGGAGTGTTTCCTTAGTTTTTCTTTCAGATTTTTCATCATTACTGTATAGGAATGCAAGAGATTTCTGTGCATTAATTTTGTAACCTGCTACTCTACCTAATTCATTGATTAGCTATAGTAGTTTTCTGGTAACATCTTTAGGATTCTCTATGTATAGTATCATGTCACCTGCAGTCAGTGACAGTTTTACTTCTTCTTTTCTGATTTGGATTCCTTTTATTTCGTTTTCTTCTCTGATTGCTGTACCTAAAACTTCCAGAACTATGTTGTATAATAGTGGTGAGAGTGGGCAACCTTGTCTTGTTCCTGATCTTAAAGGAAATGGTTTCACGTTTTTCATCATTGAGAATGATGTTGGCTGTGCATTTGTCATATATGGCTTTTATTATGTTGAGCTAGGTTCCCTCTGTGCCTACTTTCTGGAGAGTTCTTATCATAAATGGGTGTTGAATTTTGTTGAAAGCTTTTTCTGCATCTATTGAGATTATCGTATGGTTTTTACCCTTCAATTTGTTAATATGGTGTATAACATTGATTGATTTGCATATATTGGAGAATCCTTGCATTCCTGGGATAAACCCCACTTGATCATTGTGTATGATTCTTTTAACATGCTGTTGGATTCTGTTTGCTCCTATTTTGTTGAGGATTTTTGAATCTATGCTCATTAGTGGTATTGGCCTGTAGTTTTCCTTTTTTGTGACATCTTTGTCTGGTTTTGGTATCAGGGTGATGGTGGCCTCCTAGAATGAGTTTGGGAGTGTTCCTCCCTCTGCTATATTTTGGAAGAGTTTGAGAAGGATAGGTGTTAGCTCTTCTCTAAATGTTTGATAGAATTCACCTGTGAAGCCATCTGGTCCTGGGCTTTTGTTTGTTGGAAGAATTTTCATCACAGTCTCAATTTCAGTGCTTGTGGTTGGTCTGTT